>NC_133311.1:23726326-23740479 GCF_012295235.1 Primulina huaijiensis | reverse complement strand
AAAAAAAATTCACAATTCAACAATGAACTATTTCTAAACTTTAATTAATTGAATTGGCATAATGAAAAGATAAATAAAAAAAACTAAATCATTAGATTAAAAATAATATATTGTAATGTGGGTAGACAAAAATAAAAGCAAGCAATTAATAGTAATATAATAATTTTAAAATCAAAAATGATAATCTCCTCTTTATATGAGGAATTCATGATTGAATAGCGATAATAGTATATATATTGATATTTAATACAAACTCGCCCGGGCTCATTTAGTCCCACCTTTAAATAGATGGACAAAATTTCAACCCAACACACTTAAATTATTTGGCGATGTGGGCCAAAGAGACGAACTCAACCCAAATTGACGGGTCTAATCACAACAATCTTTTACCGTGTTTTATTCAAATAATTTATAAATATAAACCACAAAAAATGTTGGTTCAAAATTTTTTTATTTAAACACATAAATTCTAAACAACTGTAACAATTAAAGAGATTTAAAAATTAGAAAATTTTTTTATAAAAATGGTATATCACAATAAAGTTTTTAACCATATTTTATTAAAAAAATTTTCTTTTGCAAAAAATATTTTTTAAAACTAATAAGTTATAGCCAAAGTCACCAAAATTAATAATGAGGACATGATAAAAAAAATTAATAAGACACCAAAGAAAATTCATAATTCAACCATGAATTATTTTTAAATTTTAATTAATTTAATTGAAGTAAGAAAAGATAAATATAAAAAAATCTAAATCATTTGATTAAAAATAACATATTATAATTTACATAATAAAAAATAAACAAATAAATCTAAATTGATAATGTAGATAGACAAATTAAAAATAAGCAATTAATAAATTAGACAATATTAAAAACAAATAATTAATAAAAACAAGTAATTAATAAAAAAATAAATGAAAATTAACATATAAATTCACATATGTATATATAATAATATATTCGTCTTCTCCACATATTATCTATCATTCCCTTTTCACATTTCCCCTATTTTCGCCTCGCCTGACTCTTTGACTGAATCCTTATCCATATTTATTCCCAATTCTTGCCGTTATCGCTCTTGACTTGTACCTCTGCTTACTCAAAAGTTTCCAGTTTCGCAGGTAAATTTTCCCTTTTTTTAAAAATAATAATACTAATCGATTAATCATCTGTTTTTTTTGGATGATTTTTAGCTGTCTAATGCTGGAGTTTCTGTTATTTCTGTATGATTGATTTTTTTGTAATCTTAGTCTCTTTTCATTTGAATTTGGTGATGCTTTGGCTGTGGCGATTTTACTTTTCGAATGAATATAACTGATTCGTTCCATCGTATTTGTTATGCTTCCGATTACGTAGATCTTGAGAAAATACGAGTTTTAAGGTGTTTATTTCCTTTTTATGAGTTATTATAGGTACTTTTAGAGTTCTAATATCACCACCTTTTTTCATTCATTCTTTCTTCTTTTATGGCTTGATGGTCGGCCGTTCCTGGTGGGTTTGGTGTGTGGGTTTAGTGAGCTGAATGATTGCCTCTTTCGAAGCTCAACTTGAGCACGCACGGATTTGTTGATTTATCCAAGATCAAGTTGGTGGCTCATTGACTTTATAGTATTAACTTTTGTTCCTTGGTGGTTTGACTCATTAGAGATGCAGCAGCAGCAGAATTTGATTAGTTATAGTTCAAGCAAATCTTGATCTCTGTTTTCAGGAGTCCTTGGTTTTACCTAGTTCTCTTGAAAGTTGAATATCAAGATTTACAGTTGAATCATTTTCTATATCTCAAAGAAATTCTTTTGCGTTCATTTTTGTTTAGTCCAGGAATACTTAGAGCTGCTTTAATTTATTTGTTTTCTCTACTCCCCCAATTTTATAACATCCTTCAGGTTATCGACTATTACTAAGAAATGGAAGCGACGGGGGGTTAAAACGCATCAGGTTATGGCCTTGTCAGGTACTGTTTTGTTTTCTTATTGACTTTTTTTGGATCTGGTATATGCTGTTTTCATCAGGTTTTTATTTTCATTTCTCGAATTTATTTTATCTCTATATGTGCTGGAAATTATAGGTACTCAGGAAATGTGCAAGAAGAAATATATAACAGAATTGAAATTGGCCACCTGCCTAGTTTCTTCAAATAAGTTGAAAGATAGAAGGACCACTGAAGTTGGTATGGAATTTGAATCTTATTGGATAAAACATAAAAGATCATCAGCATTATCAGATCATGATATCCATTTCACGACAACTTTCTTGCCTTGGTCTCGTAGAATCCACATCACTGAGGGATTTCGCGAATCTCTTCTTTAATTATTATCCAAAAATCGTTTAGTTGCTTTTATGCTTGTCTTCAAAGACATGTGGTTAAGTGTGGTATCAAACTCCTGTAGTCTGTGACTTGAAGAATGCCAGGCCCTTTTTCTGTGAAGAGAATAAAAGAATCAGATATGTGTTTCTCCCACTTGGCGCATAAAGCCACTCCGACTGCTAAAAGTGATTTGATTTTAAAAAATTCAAAGGTTTCCGATGATTGTCAGAGTTCCATCTTGCCTGGATTACCTGATGATGTCTCTAAGCACTGCCTTGCTCTTGTTCCTCGATCTAATTTTTCCTCCATGGGTGCTGTGTGCAAGCAATGGAGGTCTTTTATCAAAAGCAAGGAGTTCATCACCGTCAGAAAACTAGCTGGGAAGCTCGAGGAATGGCTTTACATCCTTACTATGAATGCTGAGGGAAAAGAGAGCCACTGGGAGGTTCTGGATTGTTACGGACACAAACACCATCAACTCCCACAAATGCCTGGACCTGTCGTAGCAGGCTTTGGCGTGGTTGTTCTCAATGGAAAACTTCTTTTTATTGCTGGCTACTCTGTGGTAGATGGAACTCAATCTGTTTTAGCAGATGTTCATCAATATGATTCTTGCCTCAACAGGTATAATATAATTTGTCACTTTTCCATTTCCTCACTGGTTCCTATGAACGTCTGTTTGCTCAAACAGCCTAATTTGCTTATCTGATTTATTTTATCAAAGTATGAAAGTAATATAGTCTTTTTCAACTTCCTATTATGTGCAAATTAATGTGGTTTACGATATATCAGCATTGATTCAAGCATCAATAGATTTATGTTACGTTGTCACTGATTTGGCTATCCATCAACTTATTGGACATATTTTTCCCTCTCAAATTAAAGAAAATTTCGGAACATTCATGTGTACCTCTGTCCAAGGCTAACTTTTTTGGATCATCCATAACAAAATTTCTGACTCTTGCAGCTGGAGCAAATTAGCTAGCATGAATGTAGCACGGTATGACTTTGGTTGTGCTGAGGTGAATGGTGCAGTCTATGTGGTTGGAGGATGTGGGAAGGATGGAGACTCTCTCTCATGTGCTGAGATTTATGACCCCGATACAAATAAGTGGACTGTGATAGAGAGTATGCGGCGCCCAAGGTGGGGATGTTTTGCCTGTGGCTTCGAGGGGAAGCTCTATGTTATGGGAGGTAGGTCGAGTTTCACCATTGGAAACTCGAGGTTTGTCGATGTCTATAGTCCTGAGAGGCACACATGGTGCCAGATAAAAAACGGCTGTGTTATGGTTACTGCTCATGCAGTGCTAGGCAAGAAGCTGTGTTGCATGGAATGGAAAAGCGAGCGTAGACTTGCTATATTCAACCCCACGGACAACTCATGGAAGATGGTTCCTGTTCCTGTGGCAGGAAGCACGAGTATTGGATTTCGATTTGGAATATTGGATGGAAAGCTTTTGTTGTTTTCACTGCAGGAGGATCCTGGTTTCCATACTTTGTTATATGATCCAAATGCCGCCCCAGGATCTGAATGGCAGACATCAGAGATAAAGCCATCGGGGTCGTGCTTATGTAGTGTCACGATCAAAGCTTGAGCTTTGTGTTGAAATCAAATTTCATTGTTCATAGTCAGCGTTCCTTCAATGCAAGAAATAAGATGCACTTTTGTTTTGGGATTTGATCTGGTTTTTGAAAAACTTTGAAATTGTGTTGAAATTGTATATGGTTGGTCATTAATACTTGATTCACTTAGTGTTACCATCACAATCAATACATCTTTTCCCAATTTGGAAAGCTTGTTCTGGAGCATCGTTCGGTCAATCCACTTCATTTTCCTTGACACGATTTTCTTGTTGGTCTGACTTGATATTTTAGCTACAAAATGGTTGTTGCTGTGAAAGAATCAAATTGCAATTGCTAAACTATACGGGGAGCATAAAGTATAACTGATAAGCTGGCTCTAGTAGATAGTGAAAACAAGCTGCTGATATCGAAATGGTGGGCATTGCACGGCCCTCTCTTATTGAACTGGTAGTACATGGAGGAGTATTACCACAGGAGAACATTCTGTAGGATTTTGGAATAATACATTTTCACATGCGTCTGACTTAAATAAAGATATTGGCGAATTATTGTATGTTTCATAGAGCAGAATTCATCTGTGTCAAGTTCAGACAGTAGCAAGTAAAATGGAAGGTCGTCAGAGAACATGCTTGTGGATGCCAATATTTATGTTTTAGCATTAAAAACTTTATCCATCTGATTGGGTAAAGCTAGCGGAACAATATACAAAACATTCACTTGCCACATGATAATCACGTACGCCTCCAGAATTTATCAGAGAATCTTTACGGCGCCTGGCTATACGTACCTCAATACCTTGTGTTTAATGTAACTTGTTCGGAACCTCTCAGAATCCATTACTACTATTTACTTGTACTCGATTGTTTCAAATTTAATATTCTAAAGTTTTTCCTGAAGCCCATCTCTCTTCATCCGTGGAGACGAAATAAAATTGTATCTTCCAACTCATCAGCCCACGTCATATTTCCACCTTTGGATAAACCAGACAAACCTCTGGCTTTAGCTTAAATATCATCGAAAATCCTTCATATGCTATAAATCGAGCTTTTTGGTCTCAGATAGGTAGACGAGCCCTGCTTCAAGCCAGGCATCGACACTCGCTGTTATTGCTCGGCCCTCTTCCTCCTTTCCTTCTCCTTGCTCTCTCTCCCTATGGGCTTGGACCTTCCTCAAGTTCTTCATTTCTCTTCCATGGAACTTTTCTCTTCCTTCTGTCTCCTCTTATGCTCCATCATTGATGTATCTGACTCTTTCACTGAGACAAACGTGGGTGACTCCTTCACTGAGACAAACGTGGGTCCTAAGTCGGTGAGCCACTGGGGTTCAACTGCTGTGGCGCATTGCATGTATTCCTTCCGTTGAGTATCAACTCATGATAAACCACGTATCTGGAGTATAACCCAAGCCATATAAAGCACTGCTTGGATGTGAGTGGCATGGCATTCCATTCCTGTAGTTGACGTACTCCCCAACACCTTTCAGACGTGCAGCATAGTGAAAATAAGCGGAGCAAATGGCAGTTCTCACGACATCCCAATCAGGGCCACTAGATGCAAGTGGAATCTCAAGAGATTTTAAAATATCTAGTAACTGGGATCTTACCTCTCTGGCCTTACGTAACCCTTTCACCTGCAGAAAATGATCATTGCACCATTCACCCCGATATTGATTAGCTTTCCATTGCTGATACACGTCGAGGAGGTCAGACTCGGGCACAAAGAACTGTTCCCTAGCTGCATCACTCTCCTCAACCCTATCCTTGGGTCTGAAGAAAAAAGATGGTACAGACAGCATCGACACAATTGTCAAAACCTCATTGATGCAGCTCACCCATTAAAAGCATCTTGGCAAGGGGAGGATCGAGAAGAAACTCAAGCCATTTTCCAACCAAGGGACGTAAGACCCTCAACATTGTTCAAAGCACATAAGACCCACAACTGGTGCATGGAATTTAGGATGTTTTCTTGTGTAGGGGGATCCATAAAGTCAAAATCCGATAAATTATCAATTTTCAGAGACTTCAGCAATATAACCACGTTGCCAAGGTTGGTTCTTTGGATTTCTGACACAGGACTCGGTATCATTTATATGATATCCTTAACAGTTGGGATTGAATCATCTGGTTTTGAAACAAATATACTAAATTCTGTGTGTCTTATCTCAAAGTTGTCTGTTGGGGAACATCACATGATAATAAAAACCATTAATCAATTAATTTTAACCTCATTTAATTGTGCAAAATCAAAATTCCGTGCTTTCGTTATTCAATATTAATCAACAATAAACAATTTTAATCGCCTTGAATCGTTCATACCCACATTTTACCTACAACGTAGATTTCTACCTTCCAATATATTCGACTAAAAAATAAACAAGGGGTAAATATTAAAAAAACTCACATTATTTTTCTAAAAAAATATATCGATAAGATTTTCACATTTTACAGATATTTAATGTTTAATGAATACACAGATTATTACTTATGCCATACGAATTACGATATAGGTTGGGTATTATTTGTTGGACTCAACATTGTGTATTCTAATACAAGATAAGTGGTGAATTAACTGACCCTATTCAGCACCAATTAATGAATCATATTCACAAGTTCCGGTCATAACCGAAAAAAATGAATTTCATCTCAAAACGAATCCAAACAACCAAAATCTTAAGATAAGTATCCTTTTCAGTAGCAAAAAGTCAGGCTGACAAAATTTTAAATAAATTTTTTTTAAAAAAAAAGGCGGGAGACTGAGGTAACATGATTTGTTTTCTACTCCCAGCCACTGGGAACAACACCCGGCACTATGTCGACAGCTGGAGCAGCAGCCATGGCTGGTGCAGCAGCTGCATCCCATCCATCACCGGCAGCTGCAATTGAATTATCACACTACAGTTTAGTTTAAAGAAACAATGTCCCGGGGTGAACGATAAAAAACAAGATAAAAGTTTGAGAATCCTTAAATAGTGAGCGCACAGTTCATGAGCACAACAACAATGCTATGTGGTAGTACTCACATAATTCTAAGAACCAACAATGAGTCACATTCCTAATCAGAGTTATGTCAGATTGACCACAGTTCACAATCTGAAACCCATTTCTGGATCTAAAGCCAACAAATAGAATTCATTTCTACCAAAATCAATTGAATCATCACTGGGGAAAGGGGAGAAGAAGCACCAAGCTTACTAAAAGGAAGCATAGACTACTAACCTGTGTCAGCATTCCAACCACCTGCAACTGGTGGCATGGTACCAACCATATCAGGAGTCCATTGGGCATCTGGAATCTGACCACTGGACCAATCAGCTCCAGCTGCAGCAGCCGAATAATCAGCATAATCGGGGAGAGCTGGAATTTCCTCCTCCTGTTGTTCCTTAGATTCCTCAGGCTCTCGGTAGAAAAATAGATCAACCTGCAAAAAGTCAAGAGAAAAATGAGGAATCAAGACCAATGCTAATGAGAATATTAATTATTTACTTGCAATCCCAGAAAAGACAATGATCACAACTTCCTTTCAGGTGACATCCTGGAAACATAAATGTTCGACACAAAATAATCCTCGACAGCATTTGCCAAAGCACAAGACAATTTCATCCATAGTTATTAAAGGCGCTCGCCTGGCTGCGCCTAGGCAACAGGCGCAACACTTTAAACAGGCGTGAGCTTCAGGCGCGCCTCTGCCTAGGCGCAATGCAGATGGGAGGCGCAGAAGCGTGCGCCTGGTTGCTGTGTAATGAGATTTTGTGCGTAGATATAAAATAATTCAAGCCCAACAAGTTTTAAAGCCCAATTAACAATGCCCGTGCCTATTTAATGTTTAAAAAACCCTATATGAACATGTTTCACATCCCTCATGCTCGAATTCTATCTGCATCTACGAGTGGCTGAATTGGAGAGTGCAACCGTGCAACAGCTGACCTTCCAATCAAGGTAATAACTAATAATAATACTCAGTTTTGTTTCCATCACTGAAGGTTAGCCTAATTATTCCTCAATTCTGATTCTGTCAAAGTTCAGCAATTATTCGTCAAAGGTTAGCACTAATTGATCATGACCCATGAGAGTAGCATTACAGCCAATACTCGGTTTTGTTTCTGTCAAAGTTCACTAGATGATGATGTTCCTTATTTCAATATATTTACATTTGGTATTTCAGCAATATATTTATATTTTATACTTTGTATTTAATTTATGTAATATTTTATTATAAATCACTTTATATATGTGCTGAATTTTAAATGTATTTTACTTCGGTAAAGTGTGTGCCTCGCCTCGCCTTACGTCTCAGGCTCCAGGGTACCCTAGCGCTTTAGTGCGCCTTGTGGCATAAATAGCGATGATTTGATCCTAGTATGTGCAAAACAATCCTTCCTATCAAAACATGAATAAGAAACATATCTTCTCACAGTAGTACAGTAAAATAAGAAAAAAACATTAAATAGATTTCTTACCATGACATCCCATTTGTGACCAGGTGCAATCACACCTCGCATCTGGAGAACCATTCTAGCCAAGAGCCAAAAAAGACAGCCAATGCTGTGCTTTCCCTTGTTATTGGCAGGAATACCAATATCGACATGACGCATTGGAGAGTCAGTGTCACAGAAAGCTATGGTGGGGATGTTATAGAGAGCAGCTTCTTTGATAGGCTGAAACGAAACATCACAGTTGATATTAAAAACAGAAGCATCAACAAAAATCTGCGGTGTAATCAATAATCCAAAAAAGACAACCTGATGATCGGTTCTTGGGTCCGTAAGAATCAAAAGCCTAGGTTCACTGAATGAAGTCTGAAGCTGGTTGGTGAAAGTTCCAGGTGTGTGTCGACCAGCAATTGCATGAGCACCAGTATATTGAGCAAACTTGAGGACAGCTCTCTGACCATATGGTCTGGCAGACTGAACAATAATGTCTTGAGGATTCTCAATTGCAACAATTACTCTGGCAGCCATTTGAAGTTTTTCCCAAGTTCGTCCGACGTTGATGATGTAAATTCCTGACCAATCATACAGGCAATAAAGTTCGTCACCAACCAGTTGAGGAAAACTGAGTATACAAGAAGGCGAAGTTTGCCTAAACTCTCTTAGACACAAAACACTGAAACTGAAATCCCCAAGTCCACATCCATAAAATTATTAGTTATGAATCCTCACTCGTGAACAGGAAGTGGGTTGGGAAAAATCCATAGCTGGCGTGACGACTTTAATGGGTTTGACTGTAAAACTTAACATTCTGGTAAAATTAAAACCAAAGCATGAAATCTTTTACATTTGATAAGGTAGTCCAGTTTGGTAACATAAAAAGCCAACTTTAATCAGGTACGAGATTAGAGGGACCCGTGAGTACAAAAAAGTATTACTTCGGTTTGATTTTTCGTTAAAATTATATCAGCAAATCAATTAGAACAAGAAATTAAAGGGAAATATCACTGTTTCTCCCCATTGAAGGAAATCCTCCTTAAAATTACAACAATTGAACTCAACAAAAACAGATATCTCAACACGTGGTACACCACAGATAGATGATAAAATATCAAACTACCGTCGTTTCGGCGCTTAAATACGTAACGCTCCATCTGAAAATCGCAGTTTTTGGTGCCAAGATGAACTTCGGCGGCCAGCATCATCTGTATATCCGCCTCCTTTGCAGACAATGCCCTTTGCGGAGTCGCCATTTTCAACGATTTCCCACTTGACGTGATCGTTTGAAAATCTTAGCTCCTCTTCTGTGGTGCGAATGCGAATGCGAGTGCTGAGGCTGTTGGCAGACTATAAAACCCTAGTTGAATTGGACAAAATTGCACTCCTTCTTGGATAGCCCGTTATTACTTCATCTGGGCTTTGTAAACAGCCCAAACGCATTTCATTTTAGGGTTTGATTTCTTGATTAGATATTTCACAACAAATAACTACGACTATTTAGTTTTACAAATTATAGGGATGAATTTTGATATATTTATTTAATACTAGAAAAGTGCACATGCGTTGCACGTGAGCAACTAAATTGTTGAAAATATAAGTACGAAATTTAGATAATATTTAAATGAATTAAAATATGGCTAATAGCATTTATTAATTGAAACAAACCAAACCACAAAATCAAAAATCATGATCACAGACGGTATATGAATCGGAGAAGTTATCTTATCCACATGACACACTTTTCAATATACTTATTGGTTGATTTTGATAACTCAACAACTCTTTGTTGTAGTTTGTTATAATATACATATAATCATTTTGGTACACTCAGCAAGTATATGATCAGCTTTAAAATCTATTATGTTATTTAAAATCTTCATCTGAGATCTGACATGCTCGTAGTTTACTTCCCTATCAGGATGTTTTTTCGGTTTTCTACATTGTTTTTATCTAGTAATCTTATTTTCCAAATATTTATTTTATTATTGAATGATTTTTCAGTTTTTTGACAATCATCAACTATAACTCATAAGAATAAACGTTGTTTTTAGTCGTGTTTGGTTTTTACTTGTGACTAAAAGTATGTATAACCAATATATTCTTCAACAACATAACCAATGAAAGGTTCTGTAATTTCTTCAAACATCGTGATATTTATAATATCATTTTTATATATTCAGTATCAATATTATCAACATATAGCTACAAGTTTAATAAATTTTTAACAATTATTTCTCAATCAAGGTGAGGAAAAAACTTGAAAATCTTTTCAAATGACTATATCTTAGAACTGTGTCATCGTTTAATTTGACGCAATTCAGGAAAGTCATTTTGTTCGTCATTTTTTAGAAGATTTGGAACAATAATTGCGTACATCATATCATGGAGATGATATAATTTCAATCTCATAAACAAAACAAATTTTATTCTATCGAATTTACATTTTGTTTTATAATATTTTATATATTGTGGAACGACATATAAAATTAAGTGCCAATTTTATTTTTAATTTGAGTAAATTAACATATATGATAAACTAAATAATAATAATAATTAATATATGTCTCTTTGTTTGTTTTTTATATATTAATTAATATATTTTAAAATAAATTAAAGAAAAATGAAATTTAGCCTGCATGTTTTTTAAATTAAATTTACATTCTATTTTTTTAAAAAAATATATCTTTAATTAAATTTTAAAAAAATAATGATAATAATAAATAAATGTTCTTTCCTAGCTATTAATGACTTCTAAAATAAATTGAAGAAAAATGAAATTTAGCTACATTTTTTGGAATAAAATTTAAACTTTTCTTTAATTTTTTGGAATGAAATTTATAGTCCGTTTTTTGGGAAAAAAAACTATCTTTATGAAATTTAAAATAATAATAATAATAATAAATACATGTTTTTTGTTTGTTTGTTATCAGCTATTAATTGATTATAAAATAAATTGAAGATGATGACATTTATTCACCATTTTTTAACGAAATTTACACTCTATTTTTCAAAAAAATATATCTTTAATGAAATTTAAATTAAATAAAAAATAATGAAATTTACATTTTTGTTTGATTTCAATTTTTTCATTAATTAATGAAGTTTAAATAAATCGAATAAAAATATAGTTTACACTATTGTTCAAAATTTTATAGTTCTCTCATTTTTGAATAAGTCTTCTGTGAGCCAGTCTCATGGATATATTCTTCATATGGGCCAACCTGGTCAATTTTTGAAGTGAAAACAATGATTTTTCATGATTAGGGTTGGATAGGAAACATGTTTCACGAAAGTCTCATAGAAGTTTTTGTGCCAATTTTTATTTTTAACTTAAGTAAATTAACATCTATTAATAACGTAAATAATATACGACTAATAAATTTGAAAACTCTAATAAAATTGTGTGATTTTACATATATGTTCTATCTTCGTTAAATAATATTAATAAATACATATGTTTTTTTTGTTCATTTTCAAGAATTAATGAATTTTATAATAATTGAAGAAAAATGAAATTTTATTTTTGGAAAGAAATTTATAGTCCATTTTTAAAAAAAAAAAACTATATCTTTAATGGAATTTAAAATAAGCGACACAATGTTAGCAGTTTAACTCACGAGAAATTCTCAGGAGTTCATTCATCCCAATACTACCCTCACTCATGCACGCTTAACCCAACAAAACTAAATGATAGTGAAAGATTTATCTTTTAGTTCAAACGTTTCTTAATCTTCAAGTCAAAAGTTATATTTGTTACCCAAGGCACGTTTTTATTTCTTATAATTGTGATTTACCGTGCAAAACCCTATACTAAGCTAATGGTGAACATAATGAGGATTGCACTGACGTGTCAATTTGTCAAATCGTAAAACCCTATGCATGACAAACACAAATAATTTTTTGGTACCATAAGAAGACACTTCAAAAGATTCAAAATGAGTTTAAATTAAATTTATGTCTAATAATTACTCTTATATGCATCAAAGGGATAGAAAAAAAGAAATAAGAATGAATTCAAATAATTTTTATGTAAAACAAATTACTTTACATCTACAGTTACTTAAAATGGTTTATAAGATTTTAAAATTTTTCTTATGTTTTTTAAATATTTTTTTCTCAAAAAATAAAAGTTTTTAAAAATATTATAATTATCTTCATGTTTTATGTCCTGTTAAATTTTCATCAATGAATATTTGTAGAACTTGTAGCTAATGGAATCTATATCTAACACTGGTTATTTTTTTTCATTAATTAATGTTAATGTATTTTAAAATAAATCAAATGAAGATGAAGTTTACACTCCTATTCAAAATTTTATGGTTATCTAATTTTTGAGTAGGTGAATCATTCTTGATCTTAATATTTTGCTATAAATACGCCTTCAAATATATATGTATATGTTTCATGTCACTTAGTTAGATCTAATTTCAAATATCTAAAAAAATGTATTTGAATTATATCATACAGAAATAAGGACATAGTAATACACAACATTATTTTTTTTAACTTGTTTTTTTCATTCACTATGTTTGTCATAAATCTTTTGTTCAAAATTTGATTCATTTCTTAACTACATGTATGAAGAACCAATAAATTATATAATTCACAGAAATCATATATTACCCTCTTCATAGAACATAAGACCCAAAATATGTGGCTTTGATTGGTGTACTCTCATACATATTTTCATATAAACAACAAGACAAATAATAAAATATCAGAAAAATCAATTGCCGCCAACAATACTAAACAAAATGAATTAAAAAATTCATGACACAAACAACCTCCATAAAAAAATGATAACTCAAAGTTCAAAAATAATTTATTTAGTACAATAACAAAGAAATTGAAGTATATACGAGCAACAAAAAGCATAAATCACTCTCAAATTAAATACTAACTCATATTATTCAAAATTTTTATAAATTTTTCAATATTTTTTTCAAATAAAGAGAAGGCGCCTTATTAACGTCATGATTTCATAAATATTTTACTTTTTAAAAAAACACAGAAATGAAAAAAATGGTGCCTCAAAAGTATCATGAAAAATCCTTTAATAAAACCTTAAGAAATAAAAATATAATACGAAGTCACACAATTTTCCTTAAATCAAAGAAAAATATTAAACCGTTGACAAAATATATCTGGCAACGACAAAACATACGTTAACTTGTGATACAATTAAAATTTAGAATCATGCATAATCATTTAATTAGAAAAAAATCGTATGCCAAAAATCTACTTGAAATTATCTCTTTTAACAATTTATCCATGTTTGTCGTCCACCAGAGGACTCATAGATCCACTAATTTTTTTAGTCCACTTATTAATTTCACAATAAATAATACTACAAAAATAATATAATCAAGCACATAAAAACTCAAATGCAAATACCTTCAATCAATTTAAATAAAAAATTTTGAATAGAGAATATAATAATGTTGTAAAAATTTTGAATACTGATTTATAGACAGAAGTCTGAAAATACATTTGTCCCAATAAATAAAAAAATATTATCTCTTTATATTCTGAGATATAAGCTAAAAACGAAAAAACATTTAATCATTTTTAATATTTTTTAAGTCGCTTCAAACTAAGTAATCTAAGTTAACAAAATATCTCAAGGAAAAAAAATTTAAAAATAATCATTTTTGTGGGATATATGGTTTTGTTTTATATTTTCTTTCGGTGAACAAACAAGTCACATAAAGGAATCCAAACACAACATGATCAATACAAACGACATATAACACCAAAACATGTAATGCTATGTTAAAAAATTCATCTCATTGCAAGAACACAAAATGATCAAATGAAGCATATTATTTAGTAATAT
>NC_133311.1:23594354-23725425 GCF_012295235.1 Primulina huaijiensis | reverse complement strand
AAAAAAAAAAAAAAAAAAAAAAAAAAAAAAAAAAAAAAAAAAAAAAAAAAAAAAAAAAAACATTTGTAATATGTTACCATCTTTACTCGTTCAAACAATTTCACCTTTTACTTCATTCCTGCAGTATATAAAAACAACACAAACTATTATTAAACAACCTCACCAATATCTTCCCTTGTCCCCACTCTGGAGCATTTCCTTGTACGTGCACTTCATAGAATTCAACTTGCTACCCTTTATCCCAAATTCATCACTCTCCTCTCGTGACAAATCCGGAAATGGAGATGAAACCGCTGACTTAAACATGGGAGAAGAATTTTCATCAGATTGTGTATCGTCAAAAAACTCCAATCTCTTAAGTACTGATGTCTCCATTCCTTTAAAATTCTTTGAATTTGAAGCTTCTTTTTCCTCGACGCTATTGCAATTAGCACCAACCCTTGTAACAACATCTTTTGAACCCCAGAGATTCAAAATGGAAACAAGAAAATGCAACCATGAAATTACAAAACCAAAAACCCAATCAATAAATGGGAATTTATGCACAATCATACTAACTCTTCTCATAATATCATCAAATTTCTCCGGTAAAACTTCTGCATCACAGACAAGAACATCCATCTTATCAAAGAGACACTTGGATGGAGGGAAAACGAACTCCACTGTATGCTCAATATTGAGGATGTGATCATCAATGAAAGATAGCATTGCTAGCCATTGATAGAGTATGGTGTATATAAAAGGGAAAAACGTGTCAAAGCACGAGACAGCTCTTTTTGCCATCGATCCCAACGGTTCATCAAAATCTTGTGCTTTTGTTAGTGCATTGTGGCCAATTGCTAAGATTGATGCCCCACAAGTATGCAGAGGACGGCGTCGTTTGCTCATTGTTTCCGTATTTGGACTTGTCTTCTGTAGATTTTCAAGCCAAAATTGAGTGATGATTGATATATTTACATGGCAGAAAGATTCAAATTTTTTTGTAGCTAATAAATCTTCAAGATCGACAATATTAAAAAAGAAACTGTACGTAAATTATGAGCCATTGATGTTTATAAGTATTGCAAACTTTTCTTTCTAATCTGTAACATGAACATGATGATACCTGATCCAAAAATCAAATAGACATACATACAAACGCTAATGTTATGCTAATATATATAAACGCGGATTTTTCGCCCACAATGCACGGCAAAGTGAAACCCATTCATTAGTCATGTGAGCAAAATTCATACCATATTCAATAGAGAAATCCCAGAATTCAAGATCTTGCTAGGAAGCCTCCAAAGGAAATTCGTGAGAACTTTCATTTCTCGTTATTTTGTAAAACTGAAAAATTCGAATCCGTCTTAAAGAAAATACTCGAGAATTCTAAATATCCATGTATTTTGCCAAATGTTTCTCAAGACTTGGAAAATTTTGAATCGAAGCCAAAGGAATAGGCACCTTAATCGAAATACATGATGAGATTAGGTGAAGGAAGGTTGTCTGCATGCGTGGACCATTATTTTTAATTTGATAGCCCTCAACTCAAACGATACGAACATTCAACACATTTTTTTAGTTTTAGTAAAGTGTCAAATAATTTTGTAATTAATACAGACAACTAAAAGATCTCCATCAAAGCACTAGAACATATTTTTTGCAATGTTGGATTTTTATTTAGAAAAGTGGAATGCAATTTTGAAGTAATTTAATAAAATGATACATATGTATAAATAATTTATATATAAAAACAATTAACCGTAAGATAATATATGAAAAACGATCGAACTTTACACTACTTCTTTGAAAGTCACCTGAAGCTACCCATGAGCTCCCCCTTGCTTGCAATTGCTCCCTTTATCCTTCCAAAATAATTACGTTTTAGATATTAGCTAATTGTATCCGACAACCACAGCATGAATAATTCATACGCCATTGAATGAAAATGCTTTCCCGACACCTGCCTCGTCAGTCGATTAAGACTTGATATGTTATTATAGAGCGAGCAGCCGAGCTCCTTGATGGTCGAAACACAAAAGTGGATCATAATACCAACTGTTTATGGCAACACACAATCACTCTCGGTAATTAATTATTAACCAACAAATGTCTGAGAATAAAGATGTTGACGAGCTGTTCAAATTATTGACAGACAAATCGGTTGCGAGGTTCTTAAGACAAACATAAAAATGTTGATCAGACAATATTTCATCTCTATCCCTTATGTCGTTGTTCAAATACATCTTAAATGCTCCACTTCGTCGATGTTTATTCAGCTGCATCTGATAGAGACTGTGCTGCTTTCCTACAAAACAGATATCGATGTTTGAGGTTATTTTAATCCGAAGTGGAAGAGCAAAAGTACTACTAGTTCATTTACACAGAATCTCCAAAAACTCAAAACTTTGATAACGGTCTTTCGGACCCCACGAGGAGCAGTTTTCAGAGCATTGTGCAGTTCATGCATCAAACTTAAGAACATTTAGCGAGCACTCTTTAGAGTCGGAGGTCAAAGATCTTCCAAGCAAATGAAAATTTGTTACTAGCACAAACCTGAGAAAGAATTAAGCAGCAGCAGCCAGTTGTAACTCTCTATCTGCTCGCTCCCTGATCCTTCTTTCAAGTTCTGGTCTAAAGTGCCTGATAAGCCCCTGAACCGGCCAAGCAGCAGCATCGCCCAAGGCACAGATTGTGTGGCCTTCAATTTGCTTGGTCACCTCGTGAAGCATGTCGATCTCCTCCAATTTCGCATTTCCCACCTTCAATCTCTCCATGATCATCCAGAGCCATCCTGTGCCTTCTCTACAAGGTGTACACTGACCACAACTCTCATGCTTGTAGAAGTAAGAGAGTCGAGCTATAGCGTCTACTACATCAGTTGACTTATCCATTACAATGACAGCAGCAGTTCCCAATCCCGACTGAACAGCCTTGAGTGCATCAAAATCCATGAGCACATCCTCACATATGTTCTTGGGAAGTAATGGAACTGACGAGCCACCAGGTATAACAGCGAGTAAGTTGTCCCATCCTCCCCGAACACCTCCGCAGTGTCGTTCTAGGAGCTCTCTCAATGGTATACTCATCTCCTCTTCAACTGTGCAAGGCTTGTTTACGTGACCGGAGATGCAAAAAAGTTTTGTTCCGGAATTGTTTTTTCTCCCAAAACTGGCAAACCATTCAGGTCCACGCCTTAGTATGGTGGGTGAAACAGCCACTGTTTCGACATTTGTAACGGTAGTGGGGCAGCCATATAGTCCTGCATTGGCTGGAAAGGGTGGCTTCAACCTAGGTTTTCCTTGCTTACCCTCGAGGCTCTCCAGAAGAGCTGTCTCTTCACCACAAATATAAGCCCCCGCACCAAAGTGGATATGTACGTCAAAATCATAACCTGATCCACAGGCATTCTTCCCCAAAAATCCAGCTTCATAAGCTTCTTTCCTGGCCTTCTCAAGGTTCTTCCTTTCATTAACATATTCACCTCGAATGTAAATATATGCAGCTGACGCCCTCATTCCTACTCCAGCAATTAGACAACCTTCAAGTAATTTGTGTGGATCGTGGCGCATGATTTCTCTATCTTTGCATGTTCCAGGTTCACTTTCATCGGCATTAACAACAAGATATGATGGGCGGCCATCAGAAGTCTTGGGCATAAAGGACCATTTAAGACCAGAAGGAAAACCAGCTCCACCACGTCCACGAAGACCAGATTTCTTCATGTCATTGACAATCCAGTCAGCACCCTTGAGCACCAGATCTTTTGTCCGATACCAGTCTCCACGTTTCATGGCGCCTTTGAGAAAAGGATCATGTATGCCATATACATTCGTAAAAATGCGATCCTCGTCTTTAAGGCCACCGAAGTGGGTTTTTTCTGGAGGAGGTGGAGGTGGAGGAGGCTGTGGTGTAGAAGAAGTTGTCGCAGCCTGGGTGGTACCGAAAAATCTAGTTGCCAGGCCCCAATTTTCGCTGGACCTCCGAACCAAAGCAGTTCTTTGCAGAAAAAGAATGCTCTTTATACGTGCCTGTCAAAACAAAGACGAAAGAATAGCATAATTTGAATGCATAATAAAGAGGTATGCAGGGCTAGCAGTTAATGTTGCAAGGAAAAAAAACTCATATCCACATTTCTTCACTGAAGAAATTACAAATGCGTAGCATACTATGAGTAACTGCAACCCAAAACATCACAAAAGGCAATCATTCTCCAAACCAGACCTGCAGTACAGAGGTAGCTGCAGAAATCCCAACTATGAGGAAAGCTGTTACCATCATTATATAACGCAAAATAAAAACTAAATATCACTAACAATAAACTCAAAAAAGTGCGTAAGGGGGTGATAAACATAATGCTAGCTACTTTTCCAAATAATGCCTGGTGCTTCCTCGTAATTTATTACAGACTCACATAGAGCAACGTGTTTGTGTGAAAATAAAAATTAATCCAGTGAATTAACTTGGCACATCAACATCCTAAATGAGACCAGGGACTGAAACGAAAACAGGAAACTGGAACTCTCTCCCATGTGCAAGAGTTAGTGGCATTTGTTCGAATAAATATAACTGAAACAAACCTGGCACATAAAAAATCATGATTATCTTGGATTAAGAGTGGATAAAATCAAACAATAGTCATCTACAAATTTAAGACTTCATTAGCCTGAGTTTTGGCACATATCCTCAAGGCCTTTAGCAAACCTGATTCTCGAATTCCCTGTCCTAGAAAACCCTACTGAACTGAATTTGTATATAATCCCAATAAACAATGATAAGACAGAACACACATTCATTATTTTCAGTTCGCTTAAATATTATCCTCTTAAGTAAAAACCCAAGACTACTCATTTCTCTGGTATTATCAAGGGTGGATCTCCCTCCCTTGAGCCAACAGTGGAGTAATAAACTTTAACCAAGATATTACTGGGCAGTCACAGCTCAGATGGAGTGATTATAAAAATTTAAATCTAAATTTCCTGCAATTGTTGCTAACTGATAGCAAATTTCCTAAATTCAACATTGTATGCAAGTCAAACAAGTAAAACTAATAAAGAATTGCAATCTCAAAGTTGTCCAGGGCACAAGGCCCACCAAGGCGCACAAGGGCCATGGAGCCTGAGACGCAAGGCGAGGCGCCGCGCGCCTTATTGAAACAAGATGCACATTTTTACATTTTTTAAAAAATATATTCATCTGAGAATAAATATATTAATTTGAAATAATTAAGTCACGATCTCATTCAAAACAAAAAATAATTAATAAATTCATAGTAATGATTAACATGATTAAAATTCTTCAATCATCCAAATCAAGTTCATTTTCTTTCATCGAATCATCGGAGTCCCAAAACTTTCGGACTTGTATTCTTCTTAGTCTTCATCATTTTCTTGATAACACCAATTTCTTCTTCATCATCATCCAAAATATGTGAAATCGGTCTTTTTCTGGTTGTTATGGATGTAGATGTCATCACCTCATTCTTCTGTTCAGCGCTTTCTTCTTCTTATTCCGGTGTTGTGTTGTTAGGGTGGGCTTGGGCTTTTCGTTTTAAACAAGTAATTAAGAGCGCCTGATTGAACTTCCAAGGCTATACCAGGCGAGCATCTGAACTCGCCTTAGTGAATCGCTGCGCCTAAGATACCAGGCACAAGGTCCTCGCCTTTGACGACTATGTTAATGTGATACCAAAAAACTCCCAAAGTGCATTTGGACGAGCGGATTTGAGGTCATTCCATATCTCAAATATAATGTATCCCTTTGCCTCGAGATTAGAATAAAGGATTTGAAACTCTTTTATATAGCTCCATCCAAACGCACAGAGATAAATAAATTACTGGACTCACAACAAGAACCCTAAAGGTGCATTAATCAAATAAAACAAAATTAAGGCTTCGAAAAACAAATTGATAATTTCAAAAGTCAAAATCTCGTCTTTTTTTTTTTTATACCATTTCCACAACCGAGATCCAAACTATATAAACTTCTTCAGACATACAAAACAAAAAAAAAAATTGATCCATCGATATGATTGGGACAAATACATACCATGACGCATGAAACAGTCGTCCGATCGGCGATGGGGCTGATTATCAAATTGGAACAGGTGGTGAGGGCAATCCTACGGTCAGGATGCGAGTCGTCGAATAATTCCGTCGATAAGCAATGGGATAGAACGGTGGACGAAGTTTTTGGTATAAAAAATAATAATATTTAATTATAAATAATTTTAATAAAATATTCCTAGTAATTGTAAAATTGGCGTATCTCTGAATTCGGCTGATTTTTAATTAATTTGGGATTTTGTCTTGGTTCCTCTGAATTGACCCACCCGGCCCAAGTTCTGTTCCGTATATATTATATTATATTATATTATATTATATTATATTATATTATATTTAATTAATAATAACAGCAACTTGATGATCCATAGCAAATCAAATATAAACAAACACACCTTATTTTATATTGTTGGTCTGAAATCTGTTTGAAAATGACCTCATTGACCAGCCTCCTCTGAGCTCTTCTCCTCTCTTCTCTTCACTGTCTCAGAATCTCTATCTCAGCCTCTGACTTGGCGATTAACCCTAAATTTACTTGTCTCAAATCGATATTTTACTTCAAAATCACTTCATTTGCTGACATGAAATTGTCACCCAGAGAAATGGACAAATTGATGCTCCACAATGCTGGAGCATTAGCCCAGAAGCGTTTGGCTCGTGGATTAAGACTCAATCACGCTGAATCTGTTGCTCTTATATCATCTCAGGTATTGCTTTCTTGAAGCTTTACCGTCCCGAGGATTTTAAAAACCTTACAACATTGTTTATTTTGTTGACACCCATGTTCCGATTTATTGCTGCTTTTATATATGGTTTTCTGATTAATGCCTGGAGTTAACATTGTTACAATATTGATTCAAAAAAAAAAAAAAACATTGTTACAATATGATAAATTGATAATGCTCAACGATTTCTATTCATTAATGAAATCCAACGAATTTGATTAAAGCCAATTCTTTTGTAATCAAACATAGTAGAGAAAAAAAGAGAAATAGTAAGATATTAGATTTTTTCTTTTTTCACTCTTTTATTTCAAAAAGAGTAAGAGTAAGCATCATCCTTTATATTTTAGAAAAATTCTGCAATAGCATTTCATGGATTCAAGAAATTTAACCTTTTGAAATTATAACTGCTCATACAAATGGGTCAGAATTTTTTTCCTTTTGCTGTGTATCAAAAAACCAAAGACCATGTTTTCCTAGGTGATTTTCTAATTGAATGGTGACTTCAAACAGAGCATT
Source organism: Primulina huaijiensis (assembly GCF_012295235.1). Classification (NCBI taxonomy): domain Eukaryota; kingdom Viridiplantae; phylum Streptophyta; class Magnoliopsida; order Lamiales; family Gesneriaceae; genus Primulina; species Primulina huaijiensis. Next base: position 23,718,140 of record NC_133311.1, on the reverse strand, counting down.
AGCTTGCCTTTGATGTAAACTTTGTTGTTGGTGAATAGATATTGGAATTTGTGCGCAATGGTGATAAGAGTGTTGTGGAGTTGATGGATCTTGGGAGGCAGTTGTTGGGAAGGTAATAGTGTTACATATTTTGTTCTTGTTTTTTCCTTAACTTCATAGTTTCAGGCAGGCTGCGGATGACCTTGTTCTTAGTCAGAAATGTGAATATGAACATGAAATATTCCAGAGCCGCTAATTGTTGATTGTTTTCAAGAAGTTCTATGAATTATAGAGAACAGTGTTCGATGAATGTCGGCAGCAATCAAATAATTTAAAGATTTCTTGTATTTGCAGAAGACAAGTTCTCCCATCTGTTCATTATCTTCTGCATACGGTTCAGGTATTAATCCTGATTGTTTTGAGGAAGTATTATGTTACCTTTTGCAATTATATTCACTCGGTAACTTATTATATTTTGATAAAGTAAATTTAGCTCATGATTGCACATATAGGTTGAGGGGACTTTTCATGATGGGACAAAGTTGATCACAATCCATGATCCTATATCAAGTGAAAATGGAAACCTGGAGCTGGCTTTACATGGATCCTTTCTTCCAGGTGATTATCTGGCTAAATGGCCTTTCTTGTGTTTTTATCAACTAATGCCAGGCCATTAGTTCATCCCTTCTAGAAACCAGTATTCTTTAGCTTAGCAAATTGCCATTGTTCCTCAAAGGACTTAAGTTGAATGGACTAAATTTCTACTTATTATTTACTCTTTGAGAATAAATTTAATCCAAAATTTGTGTGACAAAGCCATGGAAGTTATATCTTTCCATCAGAAGCCTATAGCACATATGTCATAGCAAATGTTTTCATTAATTTCCCGTTGTCCTGTTGCCCATCTGTTGAGATGGCAAGAATTGCTCTTCACCTCAAAAAACACGACCTGAAACAACTCAGTACGTAGAATATTATTTAATTGGCTATAGAATCGTAATTTGTTATCATTTCTGTTTTTTATGGGGTGGAAACCAATTTTTGTATAATTTGCTATTGAAGTATAATGTTCATTTGGATTGCAGTTCCTTCTGTGGACAGGTTTCCAGAAGTTTCAGATGCTAAAATTCCTGGTGAATTAATAGTTAGGCCAGGCCAAATTTTAATCAACTCTGGAAGAAAATGCATAGTTCTCAAAGTTACTAACACTGGAGACAGGCCAATTCAGGTACTCATTCGTAAAACTTTGTTTCAATTTTTCTCTTCTTTTATATATATTAACGTCAGCATGCTATATGTTTTACTCAAACTTGGTGTCAGAACAATGCCTAGTGTATTGTTTATACGGAACTCGTAGTGTTTTATGAATTAAAATTTGGAGAAGGAAAACATAATTTTGTTAAGAAAGTTTGCGCTTTGGCCAATTAGTTTTTACTCTGCATCCGGACCTTATCTTCAGATTATCAGTCACGTTTTTTCTGGGTATGCAACTCCATGGTCACTGGTTATTGATTCAATGTTCCTTTCTCTTCGATAATAGCTTCTATTTTCTTGCCTAATTAATTGATGATCAACTAAATAACAGCTGAATTTGTTAGCTGATCACATAAATATGTTTGGGCTGTATTTTTTCGATATTTATTTATTTTCATTTCCAGGTTGGGAGTCATTATCACTTCATTGAGGTCAATCCATATTTGGTTTTCGATCGGAGGAAAGCATATGGCATGCGGCTAAATATCCCAGCTGGGACAGCTACACGTTTTGAGGTTTAAGTTTTGACCTACTGTATTTTGGACTTAGCAGTTCCATGGACAAAGTTTTCATTTATAAATCAAATCATCATAAATATCTGCTACATCTACAAAATAAAGTTTGCAATTTATATTTAACGTATTTCAATTTCAAATTCAATTGTTATATCGAAGTAAAAGTATTTCGGATGATGTTGCCTCAATTCATTTTTTTGGTTTATTAAAATTTAAAATTGGTTTTGTCAGCCAGGGGACTCCAAAAGTGTTATTCTTGTCAGGATTGGAGGTACACAAGTTATTAGGGGAGGAAATAGAATCGTTGATGGTATGGTGGATGAAACCAAAATTACTGAAGTGATGAAAACTGTACATGAAGGAGGATTTGGTGTTCTGGAGGAAACAAATGCAACGTCAGATAGCTCCTCATACAATTTTTTTTCAGTTTTTGAATTTGGATAAATTTGAATCCATTCTTGTGGTTATGAATATGCTGTCTGTGATTTTTCAGAGAAGGTGTCATTGATGAAGGATCTCCTTTTTCCCATTCAATGCATCGTGAAACCTATGCTAATATGTATGGCCCCACCACTGGCGACAAAATTCGGCTGGGAGACACTGATTTAATTGCAGAAATTGAAAGAGATTCTACTGTGTATGGGGATGAGTGTGTATTTGGTGGTGGAAAAGTTCTGAGAGATGGAATGGGACAGGCTTGTGGATATTGTTCGTTGGATTGTTTGGATACTGTTATCACAAACGCTGTGATAGTTGATTATACTGGAATCTTTAAGGCTGATATAGGCATTAAAGATGGTAATATTGCTTCTCTTGGAAAAGCAGGCAATCCAGATATCATGAATGGAGTCGTGAGCAATATGATAATAGGAGTGAGTCCACGATCCACTTGGACATGCATTTTTTACGTTTAGTCTCTAATTACATTAATTTTTCTGAATAGGTAAATACTGAGGTTATAGCCGGAGAAGGAATGATTGTTACCGCGGGAGCTATAGATTGCCATGTGCATTTTATATGCCCTCAATTGGCATTTGAAGCAATAACAAGTGGTGAGATTTCTCTGACCTTGATTTTTTCTAATTTTATTTATACTGAACATGTTTAAAAAATCATTTACTGATAAAGATGCATGTCTTTTTTCTTTTCTTTTTTTAATTTTTTTCCTGCAGTGTGTGTAAAGACGCACGTCTGCTTCACTTTCAGTTCTTATAAAGTGCAGTCAATACATCTTGTTAACGTATACTTTTCTTTGCATATTTTTGTTATTAATTATTATTAAATGTGTGTAGGCATCACTACATTGGTGGGAGGTGGTACAGGGCCTGCTGATGGAACTCGTGCTACGACTTGTACACCTGCACCATTTCACATGAAACTAATGTTGCAATCGACAGACAATTTACCCCTCAATTTTGGTTTCACAGGAAAAGTAGGAACTGTGCTCTATGTTATAAGTTCACACATTTTACAAGCCTTCCTGATTTCAGCTTCAGTTTGTTGCCGTCCCAACTGAGACTCGTGAGTGTTGATACTGTGTTATCACTCTTTTTGCCTCAAATAGGGAAACACAGCGAAAGCAGAAGGCTTACATGAAGTAATCAAGGCTGGTGCGATTGGATTAAAGCTTCATGAGGACTGGGGAACAACTCCAGCAGTAATTGATAGATGTTTGTCTGTTGCAGAAGAATACGATGTTCAGGTATCTGCTGCTTCATTACGCCAGATTAAGCCTCTCCATGGTTTTTAAATATTTAATTTATGTATGATAAGATTGGATAGGTCAATATCCATACGGACACATTAAATGAATCTGGGTTTGTGGAGCATACCATTGCAGCATTTGAAGGTCGTACCATTCATACTTACCACAGGTAATAAATTCGACCTCCTTTCTTGGATCCTCTCTAGGTTGTGTATGTGTGAGGTATTGACATTTACGCAGTGAAGGGGCAGGTGGTGGTCATGCTCCAGATATCATTAAAGTTTGTGGTGTAAAAAATGTTCTCCCCTCGTCAACTAATCCTACACGCCCATTTACTTCCAATACAGTGGATGAGCATCTTGACATGCTTGTAAGTGAATATCCTAAAATACTAATGGACGACTTCGCTTGTTGGTTAGTACCTAACCAGAAGAAAAAAGTAGAAATTTATATCCTCGGTATGGTGAAAATACATCCTTCTGCAGATGGTCTGCCATCACCTTGACAAGGACATCAGAGAGGATGTCGCTTTTGCTGAGTCACGAATTCGTGCTGAAACGATAGCTGCAGAAGATATATTGCATGATATGGGTGCAATTAGTATCATATCTTCTGATTCGCAGGCCATGGGTCGTATCGGAGAGGTGGTTTCTCCTCCAACCTTTGGCTTTCTCTACATTTGCCTTGTCACACTTCCAATGAGAGCAATAGGTGCTCACACCGATCAAACAAGATATTGCTGCTCACAGTGACAAAATTTAGGGTTTAAAATTTTTTCCATATCAAATTCAACGTTATGAATATTCTTTTCTTGACAGGTAATTTGCAGAACTTGGCAAACCGGTCACAAAATGAAGTTAGTGAGAGGGCCAGTTGACTGCAACCCATCAGAAAATGATAATTTTCGGATCAGGAGATACATTGCAAAGTACACAATCAATCCTGCTATAGCTTGTGGAATTTCTGATTTTGTTGGTTCACTTGAGGTAGAATAAATATAACTTCTAACGTCGTCAATCGTGAAAATGAGTTGAGGCTTCTATAAAGATAGTGTATCCATGTTATCCCAAATATTTTACACATGCATCTAAAAATTGAAGATATGACTCGGCTACAGGTGGGAAAGTTGGCTGATCTTGTTTTGTGGAAGCCCTCATTCTTTGGTGCTAAGCCAGAAATGGTGATCAAAGGTGGAACTATAGCATGGTCTGACATGGGCGATCCAAATGCAAGCATCCCAACTCCAGAACCGGTAACGATGATGCTACTTAATTCTAAACTTGAGTTGATTTATCAGCGGTATATTTCACCCTCGGCTTATTAAGTTGAATACTCTAGATAGCACTCTCCATCCGATAGAGGTGGTTGCTTTGTAATTTTAGCTTTTGTGATGCTTTGGGACATAATTATCTGGACACCATTTAATTAATTTGGTAGAAAATGTGTCGCCTTGGTTATCATGTAAATGGATTGAAACCCAAATTAGGCCAAATATGAATATTCTTGATCAGGTTAACAAATACAAGTTATTACAGGTCACCATGAGGCCAATGTTTGGAGCATTTGGCAAAGCTGGGAGTGCTAATTCAATTTCTTTTGTCAGCAAGGTATGGCTCTCTCTTAGTTTTCTCCTTCTCTATTCTCATGATTGCTTATGTCATCTTTGCGCACTGGCACCCCATTCACAGGTGGCTCTAGACTCTGGGGTGAAAGAGCTATACGGACTTGATAAACGGGTGGAAGCCGTAGGCAATGTGAGGAAACTCACAAAGCTCGACATGAAGCTCAACGACACCCTTCCAGACATCACAGTTGATCCAGAGACATACACGGTGACAGCAGATGGTGAGGTTCTTGCCTGCACAGCAGCCGACGTTGTTCCGCTCTCTCGGAATTATTTCCTTTTCTAGATCCCTTACAAGCTCCTTTATTTAGGTAATATTGTCATTGGAATAATATGCAAACAACTGCAACATTTGTTGCTGCATTGTCAATGGGGATTGGGCCGTTGTTTTGATACGATTTGAAGACAATTACGAAATTCAATCGAGTGGCTACTGTTGGATCTTCATGAACTACACAAAACTGAAATCCACTTTATTTAAAAAACCAGACTACCAAGCTTTCCTTGCTGCATGTCTCGCCTCCCTGATCCAAATGATTTGGCAATGCTTTGTTCGTCTAAGAACATTCTAAATTCGTTCAAGCACTGCAGTGAGGATAACAACCCAATCTTAGACCAATCAGCTCGATTCGAATACGGGTTTGAGTAGCTCGAATGGTCTCTTGAGCCAAGCTTGAATTTTGATGTCTCGGTCTCAGAGACATCGAGCTCGAGAATTAATGTTTCATTTTATTTGTACTGTTTAAATAGTAGATCCACAAATAGAAATTTTCAAAGAGCTCAATTAACACGTTTTAAGAGAAGTCCACTTGACATCTAAAATTGGTGACCCCTAGTAGAGGTCCATGTCTTTTTTTACTGCAATATGCCTGTCAACACGAGACGAGAAGTTGGGGGATAAAGTATGTTTAATGGAGCAGTAGTTGGCGGGTGTGTTCTCTGTAGTTTTACTTACCATGCGTTGGATGCTTGGCATTTCCCAACTCTCTTTTTCTTGTTAATTTTATTTTAGAAATGGATATACAGAGTGATCTATTGGTCATAATCTTCTCTTTTTATATTAACTAGGAATGATCGCACGTGGGTGATTAATAATGAAATATATACTAACAAGATTTAAATAATTTTAAAATCGTTTAAATAACATCTTGTTTATGAGTATTTATTGATCTAAATATATCAAAACACAATAAATAAAAATACATCATAATGATAAATCAAATATATTCACTTATTTATATAACATTTTTCAATTTGCATGATTATAACATAATGACAGCTCTCTCAAATTAACAAAGATAATTTTCATCCAAATATCATTCACAATGGAAAACAATAAAAATAAAATTAAGAGAGTAGTAAATTTTTCTAAAATCAAAATCACAATGTATTTAAATGGAGTGCATATAGTGACTGTCAAATAAAATTCTCTTAATTAACTAAATTATCATAATGATGTTAAAATAAAACCCCTAAACTTGTTATTAAGTTAAATATCAATTGTGTTTTTGCTAACTTTTAACTCCTTGCGAATTTTGTTTAATTTTTTCCTTTTTTAGAATAGATATTACACATCAACTCAAATATTTTAAACTGTATAGTAGCTCAATCATCATGATTCGATCGATGTATCCAACAAGGATAATTATTGCACTCCAACAATATCAATAATTACGCTAATTGCAATATATGAGAATTGATCTCATGACTTTGACTCTTATATATACCAATTGTAGGATCATGCATTTGCCGCTTTACCAAAGGTTATAACCAGGGTAACGATGCAACATTAACTAAAATCTTTTAAAATCGTAAAACAATTCAAACGTCACATTTCGATTGTTATACCTTACATAAACAATTATTGCACCTAACAAATATGATATAGTTGTTATTTTACATTCTAGAAATCATTTTTCTAAATCAAATTTATTCTCACTAATCAAATAATTTCATCGAACACAAAGTAGTTTTAATTACTAATAATAATTTAAACACAAATATTAATTGTTAGGGTGACCACTATATGTCCTCACCTATGCTTCATTAAATTGCAATCATAATAATAATGCACAATGAATTGGTAAACATAACTTAGTTAATTTATTAAGTGAGTAATATTAAATAACAATTTTGTTATTTTGAAATGTGAAAAATAGCTTATATATATATAAATTCATCATATATAATGCTAAATTAATTAATATGTAGAAAAGAGAAAAAATTGTTTTTTATGTACGTAATTTCATCATATACAATTATAAATTAATTAATAGGTTGAAAAGAACAAACAGTATAACAAATAATATATTATATATGATGATTTCGTAATAGAATAATGTTAATATAATAATATTTTGTATTATGTTTAGAACACAATTGAAAATTGATAACAAAATATATAATAATAGAAACTTTAATTTTAAAAACATTTTTTTATCTAAAATATTATCATAATACATAATGAATCATAAGTGAAATCACTAAATTGTTGAGTAACTATTTATTTAATTATTACTTAAATCAATTTATTGGAATTTGTCAAAAATTTAGCATTTCTTATAATATACATAAAAATATCAAGAGCTTCATAAATTCATTGATATTAATTAAAAAATTTAATTTAAATACATAAAAAAATTCTTAAGTTCCTAAAAAAATTATTTTATAGTTATATCTGAAATATTAAACATTTTATTAGAAGTTTTTTTCTTATCAGCTATATAAAAATATCAAGAGTTTCACAAATTTATAGACATTAATTAGTAAAAATAACTTAAATTAAATATATAAAATTTATAAAAAATAATATAACGTGTTTATAATATTATGAAAAAATTGAAAAATATAGTTGAAGAACTCACAAATTTTATTAGTTATATTTTAAAAATTAAAGCGAGTTACACCCATATATGGTACAAGGTTTTCTACCCCGCAATGAGATGTACAAGTAGTAAAACCACAATTAAAAAATAATTCATTAAAAAAGTAATTTGAGAAAAGTATTGCAAAATTGCAATCACAGAATAATTTTACGTTAAAAAAATATTCTTACAAATAATCTTTAACATATTTCAATATCTACAAAATATACGATGCTTCTTAGTTCATATTTTAAAATCAATTTGTTATAAAAGTGACTTATTTATATGTAAAATAAAAGAAAAGATAAGATATAAATATTAAATATTCATTAGCAACCATGAAGAAATACACTAATTTTAGTAACAAATTTTAGTAGCAACAAAGAAAAATAATGGGTAAATTGATAAATTCAATATACATTAATATCCAAAAGCATTTAAGATAGACAATAAATTATAAAAGAATCCATTAAAAAATTATTATTTTAAAATCAATTTGTTATAAAAGTGACTTATTTATATGTAAAATAAAAGAAAATATAAGATATAAATATAAAATATTCATTAGCAATTATGAAGAAATACACTAATTTTAGTAACAAATTTTAGCAGCAACAAAGAAAAATCATGGGTAAATTGATAAATTCAACATGCATTAATATCCAAAGGCATTTAAGATAGATAATAAATTATAAAAGAATCCATTAAAAAATTATTGATTTAATTTGCTAAATTAAATGAATAAAGGTATATTAAAACATTCACAATTAGAAGTGATATATTTATATGTATGTTAAATGTTAGATTTTACTAAGAAATGTAAATAAATAATTTTTCTGGCCTAAAATTTTTAAAAAAAAATAGGAATGTGTATTAATGTCCAAATCCATTTAAGATGGACAATGAATTATAAAAAACTCTTAAAAAAACATATTAATTTAATTTGCTAATTTAAATTAACAAGAAAATTTAATTAAATAATTTTTTTGGCATAAAAGTTAGGAAAGAAAGAAGAATTTGTATTAATGTCCAAATTCATTTAAGATGGACAATGAATTGCAAAAAAAACTTTTGAATAAAAGTTAGGAAAGAAAGAAGAATTTGTATTGATGTCCAAATTAATTTAAGATGGACAATGAATTGAAAAAAAAACTTTTAAGATAACCTATTAATTTGTTTGCTAACTTAAATTAAATTAAATTAAATAAATGAACAAGGACAAATAAGGAAATTCACAAATGAAAGTGGTATATTTATATGTATGTTAGATTATATGAATAATAGTTGATATCATCCAATATATATAGTCTATACTCGATTATGTGTGCTCGCTCAAAAGTCTTCACGAGGAGAAACAGGGAACTAGTCTCCGCTGTATATTTCCATTGTTTTCCAGAGCCTTGGTTGTTCCACTTTGTGCACCTTGCGTTCTCGTACCCTTTATTTTTTTCAGACTCGTTACTGGATATAATTAATTCATCTATTTGTAAATATTCATTTTTTTCTAACTACCATTCCTGCAAAATAAATGATAATCAATTGAGAAATCAATAGAGTAGTGATCAACAAAACTATGAATGTTCAAATGATAATGCAACATAATAAAGTGGAAGAAGAATATCTACTAAACATGATGTGAGATGATCAATAGGTATTCTTGTTTGAAGTCCCAGTAATCAAATAATGCCTTTTAAATTCATTCTTTAGTATATTTTTCCCGAGTGCAAGGTCTGAGTGATTTGGTGTGTCACAGGTATAATAAAAAGATCAACAAGATGTTGATGATAAAATTCATCATTACCGGAACATAGTGATGAATAACAACTTATGCTATTAATTAGCTTGAGAGAAGCATTGGATATTAATCAGGTATGAATTTTTCTTAAGAATAAATATTTGGCATGATTTGTGAACATATATGCTTGCAGACTCATGCATGGAAGTACAAAATATATTCAAAATCTAAGAAAAATGAGGTCAAGTATAAACTCAAGCAAGCTATTAAATCAACAAAGGTCCAAATTAAACCACAAAGCAAACATTAAATACACAAATCTCATTCACAAATAACACACCTTGAGTGCATAATGAAGAAGACAAAGAATTGTGAAATATTTTCACTCAAACTTAAATTTCGTAAAATATGTCATGGATAAAATACGGAGAAGTCTTTGATATTATTATAACTCATTTGTCTAAGCAATTTATTTCAAAACTAAAGTTTTTATCTTTTAATAAATTGAAAATAATGTCTTACTAGTGTGTGTGTGTGTGTGTGTGTGTGTGTGTGTACGGCACGAACATAGATTTGGCTTTAGTGTTTGGTGAAAAATCAATTATCTTTTTCCATAGTCCGCCTTCGTTTCCCTCGCAGTTGCCGTCTCTTCGTCCGGAGCATTTGTATATATAAGAACCAAACCAAGAAACCTAAGAAGCAAAATTCAAAATCAGGAATGGAGACAAAGGGGAAGAAGAAAGAGAGGAGGAATTTAATAGCTTTAACAGGCGCCGCTGCTCTTGTGGCCGTTGCAGTCAACTTTGCTATCGTTGCAGTCAATACCCATTATAAAAATCGCAGGAAAAAAAGTATGTATTGAACGAATGCAATATAAGTTGCGGATATTTGGGTTCAAGAATTATATGTTAGATTGTGGTTCTACTTTAAATGACTAGACACCTACTGATTTTTAGATGTTTGGAGTTTTCCTGGTGTTTAAAAGTCTGTTCTTGAAAGTTTACGTGTGCTTTTCCGAGTTCCTTTTTAGATTATCCGACTCAAGAGTCGACTTTTTCTGTTCTGAGTTTTCCTTAATGTATTGAAGTTTGTTCTCAGAGATTTATTGGCGCATTAGACCAGTTCTTGAAATGTTATTTCAAGGTTGTGCGCAGGTTTTAAATCTTCTGATGTTAATGGCTTCTTTTAGTGTATATGCCGTGAATCGAGTCTGACTTTTTGTTTTTCCTGTAATCTTCTTGGCGTCTAAAAATTTGTTCTCATTGCTTTTTGGGTGTATAAAATCGGTTCTTGAAAATTTACGCAATTTACGTGAATTTTAGGAGCATTGTGATGTCCTTGGCTTGTTGTATAATGTAAATTTGGAAGACCGAGTTGGATGTCTTGATATCTTGAATTTTCTTGATGTATAAAAGTTTGTTCTCAGAGTTCTTGGAGCATAAAAATTATTTTCGAAAATTTTAGTTTGATTATTTGCGAGTGCTTTTACACTTTTTGATGTCATTGACTTCTTTTTTAGTTTAAATACGGGGAGATCAAGGCTGATTTATTTGATTTTTGGCTTTTCATGATGTATGAAAAGTTTGTTCCATAAAAATCACTTTGCGGATTTCTTCATTTACACAAATGGGCTGGGTCATTGACGGTGGCTTTGCAGTATTCGATGCTATTAACTTTTAGAAGTATGTTTCAGTCTCTAACCCATATGGTTTTGAACCGGTGAACTGAGGATTCACCAGCATTGTAGTTTTAAAATAATACAAAGACTTCACATTTTTTCCTTTTTTAATTTTAAAATTTTTAATTCACAATTCCTCCAAATTTCAGCTGTTCCTGGATCAAATTTTAGGATAAATTTATCTGCCTCTGAAATGCTGCGATTGGCAGATCACATTGTTGCAAAATCTAAGGAAATTCACGATGCAGTTGCCTTAGTTTCACTAGACAAGGTATGGTAACAAGCTTTCTCCTTCAACAACAGGCTCTTTCATTATGTGGATACATTTGTTCAAGTTTTTTGCTAACTGCTGATGGTTTTGCAACTTGCGCTCCTAAACAGAACCTAGTTAGGAATTTTTTTCCCTGAAATTAACTAATCTAGTAGATCATTCATTTTCTATCGTATCTGCTGCAACATTTTGAAATGTTGCCATCTTGTGCCTGAGTATATTTTCCTCTTTGACCTTTCATTTCTTCACCGTTTTCAGATTTTGAACCACATTTACTTGCTGATTTAAAATGGCATCACAGGTAACTTATGGCAATGCTATTCAACCATTAGCTGAACTAGAAGCACTTCATTTTCCTCTGATACAATCTTGTGTGTTCCCAAAATTGGTATCCGGTTCTGAAGATATTCGTAAGGCTAGTGCTGAAGCTGAGCGGCGAATTGATGCTCATATCTCCACATGCAGGTTTTGCATTATTTTGTCTGTAACTAATTAGTGACTAGCCAATGGTTCTGAATGTATTTTTTTAAAGCTGATCGATCATATGTGTTTTAATCTGACCCTTGCCAAAGAAAAGAAAATAGCAACTTATTATATATAACTGTGCAGTAAACTGGTGCAACTTCTCAAACAGCTTTTAGATTACATTATTACTTCCATAATCCCCTGGCCTGAGTTTAACGTGAAAGTAAAACTACCACTGTTAAACCCCCATGCATCATATAAATGTTTTTTGTTACTTTTGAGGATACAGGCCTGTTCTGGGAACAGAAGTCTGAGAGTGCATAAGTTTTTTTGAAACTTTTGCCGATGGTTATAGGTCAAGAATTTTTATTCCTGCTAGGAGAACTTGAATCTTGTAGTTATCCCTTTCCGAAAAGGGAAACTCTATGTTTTTGCTTGATAAGGTGTACAGATGGCATTTTCAAGATGATTCTCGATCATGAAAAAATGAATAATAGGTTAGAAGTTGGGAATATTAGGTTATTCAAAAAAGTAAATGTCAACGCTGTCTTGTGGCGATATTCACGTCTTTGAGGAGTTTTAAGTTTTTACAGTGTCTTGCGGATCGATTAAGTCTGGTTTGGAATATATGGACAGTACCAGAATAAACATATTTATGTTTTCAAAAATCATGTTGCGACTCCATTTTAGTAGCATACTAGCATTGTTATTTTGTAACTGAATCCTAACGTCAATCGCTTCCATGTCATTCATGTAGTAAGCGCGAAGATGTTTACCGTGTTGTCAGAACTTTCGCAGCACAAGGGAAATGGCAGAGCCCTGAAGTTAAACGCTTTGTTCAGTATTTGGTATGAACCAGTAAGCAAATTATTTATGGTCCTGATGCAGCTTTCTTGATATTTTCTTGGTTATCTTCTTTACATCTGTATGCTTATTTTATTGATAGTTATCTCATTTAAATTTTAATAGAGTTTTGTCTGATTGTTTTTAGCAAATGTAGATATTTATCTATTGTACCAAGATGCAATGATTAATTGGTAGTTAGTGTGAATCGGTGACATTCTATTTTTATATCATATTTATTATTTCAGGTGGCCTTTAGATTGAAACATTTCATTTGAGGAGTAAATTTGGATTTCTGGATTTGAAATGACTTCAATATTTGAAGATTTGAAAAATCTTGTTCTGGTTAAAAATAACTTAAAACTGAAGTCTGGATTTGAAAATCACATTAACAATTTTGATGGATTGGTAGAAAAGGTTTGAATCAAAAGGCACCAAATTCTTCCATCCAAACATGTCGGTAAAGAATTTAAAGTGTTTGTACTATTTTATTTACATTTTATGTCGTCCCTCTATTATTCTTGTTTCTTTGTGGATTAGTCTTCCTTATTTAACTACCTCTCTTTCACACAAGGTATAAAGAATTCCATCTTAGATGTTTGGTGCGTCTGGTTTGGATCAAACTGTTTGTCAGTCAAGTCTTTATTTTTCAAAATTTAGTGACAGGTTCGAGACTTTGAACGGAATGGATTAAATCTTACATCCACAAAGAGGGAGGAATTACAGCGGCTGAGGACGCAAATAGATGAGCTAAGTTTGCGATACATAAAAAATATAAATGATGACAATTCATTTATTCTTCTCCATGAAATGGAGCTAGTTGGTTTACCTCCAGATTTTCTTAAGGTTCGGGATCCTTCCTTGCATACTATCAAGTTCTTTTGATCTTTTCAATTTGAATTTGAATAAATTAGTACTGCTTGGCCTTTTTTCCCTTCATCGGTATCATTGAATGTCCTTTGGAGGGTACGATTATTAGTTTGGCCAGAAGATAGTTGGAAATTAAACAATACCAAAGACCATATTATCTATCCATAAGAATGTTTGTTAATAAAGTAATTGATAGCATACAAACTCTTTTATGCATTTCTTGATTCTAAATTAGGTTGTTTAGATGTGCTTGTTGGGTTAGTGTACCTTCCTTTCTGTGGTCACACTGTGTGACAGTGAAATTCGTGTATGTTTTATTTGCAGACTCTGGACAAAGCTGAAAATGGTAAATTCAAGATCATGCTGAGAAGCCATCATGTTGCACCCATCCTGGATTTATGCAAGGTGATTTTTTTTTTGAGAAAGAGCACGCACAGCTGTTGCTAATTACTTTGACATTATTTTGCTGTCATATCTGTGAAGTACACAATTACGACCTACTCTAGTTTCTTTTATGATTTATGAATCAAATTGCTACTCATGCAGCCTAAAAAATTGTGAATTAGCAAGTACAAAACCATTCTCTGATTGGATGCGAGGTTGGAAAAAGTTGGATATTTGTTTGCTGTTGTTGAGGGAGACAAGAAATACCATGATCTACTTACTAGTAATAGTTAAAAATGTATATTATCTATGTACAGAGATATTGGTCATCAAGAATTTACATGATACAAAACTCAAAACTTGAAAAAGTTTAGCTTATAGCTAAACATTCAAAGACCAACTAAGCAGTTCGATGTTTTCTACCATTTGCTTACTCTACCCACCCCCATGTTTTGTTTTCAGTTTTGTTATATGTATGTTTTAACTGTTAATACTTCACAAATTTGTAAATTTTAAGGTAGGGTCAACCAGGAAGTCGGTAGCTATTGCTCATGGCCAGAGATGTGAAGTCAATCTCCCCGTATTGGAAAAGCTGGTACTTCGTAATTTTATTATTATTCAATCTGTACATATAAATGTTGTCCACGGTCACTGAAATTCCTCTGCACACATGTTCTTTGCTACCACTCTTCAAAGTTTTATCAATAAATGGTTGTCTGTTGTATTGATCTTCACATGACAATATCTGATGATGGTTTATTTGCCAGGATTGCAAAAAAGTTGAATTATTTTGATAATCTTGATTTTGTTTTTAATTGCCTAGTCTTTGCACCTAATTTACAATTGTTGTTGACGAAATATCGTGCATATGAGGATTTTTTAATTGTATAACATCTCGGAAGTGGGTATTATTTGGAAAATATATTCCAGACTGTTTAGAAACCAATGAAATACACATCATTGTTGGCAATGTTGTAAATAGCGGGAGGCGGTGGCGAGGCGGTCGGCCGCCTAGGCTGTTGAATTTTTTTAAGTAAATTTTTTTTTATAGATAATCATATATAATCATGCATTATAATCACAAATATTCATCATTTTTTTTATGTAAGATGCGTAATTAAATAATGTTTAAATATAAAGAAGTTTCACACAATATAATCATCTAGATAATGTGCAAATAAATATATAAATGCAAACTAACAAGATAATTAATAAATATTCATTATTATATTAATGCTATTATGCTAACAAAGTAATATAATTACTTTTACCAAAAAACTAAGTTTAAATTTCAAAGTTTCAATCCATCATTAGAACAAGTACCGGACTAAACATAACTAATTTTCCAAATCACCTATATATACACAATCAACTACATTCATAATCCTCTCATCATCGGACTCAAAATCAGCATCTTCTTCATTCTCCTCCTCCGATGTATCTAAATCTTCGTCAAGTTCTCTAATAGGATGTTCCTTGCACTCCTTCTTGGTTGTAGCACTTCATCCGCTCCCAAGGCTTCCGCTATCATTCTCCAAGTAAGTCCTGAGGCAGGCGGCAGACAATTTATGTGATGGGCTTAGTCATAGTTGTCAATAGCCCCCGTAGCCCTCGCTGTAGCGAATAGCGTTGCGAAGTGACACCACATCGCAATGGACCGCACGCCGTGGACTTTGCAATAGCGCTCGCTATCCTCGCTATTGGCACTATATCGACAATCGCGATATCTGAAATGGCGGCGCTATTGCAAAGCAAAGCTACATGCTTATTTCATGTTTTTTTTTTCTAATTTTGGTTTTTTGGCATGTGTTTAGTTAGGTTTTTGCTGGAAATTAAATTTTTCTGCATTTCTTGCTTTATTTTTGTGTCTTCTATGATATTTCAATGAAAAAAGTTAAAATAATTTTAGGTTTTAGTAGTTTACAATTAAAGTTGATGGAATATTATGCTGGAAATTAAGGTTTTTGAATTCATGTTTTTATATGCAATATATTATAGATTTATATGTTTGTGGCATTTTACTTTCAAATAACTCTCGCTACGCTTTTCGTTATGCGCTATAGCGACGGGCAAACTTTGCGTTACACTATGTGCGATTGACAACTATGGCTTTAGTGTGGTTGGTTGTTAGAAGGAGTGAGAACCAAAAGTTGAAAAAAAGAAAGTGGGGTGTGATTTAAATAACTAAAATTTTGAGTTTTAAAATTAGTTGACTTTGACTAGGTTTTTAAAATTTGTTGATTACAACTTAAAAATGTTGATTGCCTCGCCTGGCCGCCTACTCGCCACCTCCACCCGCCTCGACCGCCTGCTCGCCGCCCTCGACCGCCTGCCCACCGCCGCATAGCTTGGACCGCCTAAAACAGCCGTCTCATGAGTAAACGGGGCAGTCGAGGGCCGCCTCGATCTCCATTTAGAACACTGATTGTTGGCAATGAAAGTGCTTTTTAATGTTTACTTAAGAATCCTTGGGATTAAAAAAATTACGCACTTAATGCACATCATCATTCATAAGTATTGGGCCGAGGCGATAGGCGGCCACTTAGTATTAAAAAAGTTACCAACTTAACACATATCGTTATTCGTATAACTTGGCATTATTGTCTCTTTTTTTACCTGGAACAAAAGTTTCTTAATACAAGATATTTTGAATCTCTTCATTGCTCATAATTTCATTGAGTGCTCTGTCACGAGATTTTGTATTTCTCGTTTACATAAGCCAATTTACATTTATCCTCTTTATTGTACCTCCAGATCCAGTTGAGGCATAAACTTTCCAGGTTACTTGGCTATGCGAACTATGCAGAGTATGCCATTGATATTAGAATGGCAAGCTCATCAACAAAGGTTTGTGATGATAAAATAACTGTTTTTTGACCTTATACTCGGTTGTTGATTATTCAAGTCCACCTTGAATATTTTGTTTCTTTTCTTCTTTTTGGAGTCCATATCAAGGGAAAAAAAAATTCTAGAAGTGCCATCAAAAGTTTCTGTTCATGGGTCAAGTAGCTGACCTGTTCTTTTAGATGTTTTAATTTAATTTAATTTATTTAATGAATGATTTTTTTTGGAGTTTCTTGTCTTTCATGCTTCATACACTATGCTTTTTTAACGATTAATATCATACACACATTGTGTTATTATTACAATCTCGCATCTGTTTTCTTCAGGTGTTCGAGTTCTTAGAGAAAATATCTACAAGCTTAACTGATTTGGCCTCAAAGGAACTTTCTCTGTTAAAAGAATTGAAGGTTCGTCGTGCTTAATTTCTTTTGTGAAAACTCATCTTCTTAAACATGGCTGTAAGTGTTTTAAGGCTTAGTATGCTTGTAATTTAGAGAAAAGAGGAGGGTGAACTTTCCTTTGGAATTGAGGACCTACAGTACTATGTAAAGAGGGTCAAAGAACAGCAATTTGATGTGGATTTTGAAGTTATTAAACAGTACTTCCCCGTTGGTTTAGTTTTATCAGGAATCTTTAAAATCTGCCAGGACCTTTTTGGTAAATATTTCACAACCTTTACTAAATTGTGAATATTTGTTGACTCATCTTCGTCCCATGACTCACAATCTTCCAATTTTCTCCTTGACGGAGGCTTAAGATTTGAGGAAGTAGCAGACGCAGACACAGATGTTTGGCATCAAGACGTGCAACTTTTTTCAGTTTTTGATTTGAGCTCTGGTGAACTACTGGGTTATTTCTATCTCGATTTGTATGCCAGGTATGAACCAGCTGGATGCCTGTGAATCAGTATTTCCTTTTGATCACCTAAATTGAACTTTATATCGTATTTGTGGCAGGAAAGGAAAATACAGCCACACTTGTGTCGTATCTCTTCAGAATGGTTCAAATATTAAGAATGCAAGACAGGTAATTGATTATATCGATATTCTCATTGTTTCAAATATATTTCCAATCTTAATTTTTTATTGATTAGGTATCGTGCCGATATTTTTTTAATCGACATTCACTTTATCTTTCTTTTCGGAGATCTTAGTTCAAAGCCACTGCAAAGAATTTCATCCTGATGGTTATGGGGTTCTTTCACACATTTTCCTGATATTTCATTGTGTTTTCCAGATTCCCGTGGCTGTATTAATTTCTCAGTTGCAGAAGGAAGTTAACGGACACTCCACCTTGCTGCGATTCTCCGAAGTAGTGAACTTATTCCATGAGTTTGGTCATGTGGTATGTTTCTTAACAATTAAGCTTGGATTCTCCGGAATATAGTTTTGAAACTCTCTTAATGTCAATGCCACGAGCCCATGAGACATTGCGTACTCAAGTTTATTACGATGATACAGTTTCTGTATTCTTGGCTTGATAATTGCATCTCTTTTCTTTACGAGAAAATTAAGGCTCAGGTAAAGTCATCAAGCATTAAATATTTAATTTTTGTAATCTATTTTGGGTTGTGATTTTTATCTTAAATGTTGGGCCACTGGTTTAGTCCCAGTTCATGTGATTTTGTTCCAACATCAAATATGTTATACCTGATAACAGAAATTCTTGATTAGTAACCCGATTCTGATGATTTAGGTCCATCATATATGCAATCGAGCCCCCTTTGCTAGATTTTCTGGCTTACTAGTGGATCCTGACCTTGTGGAGATCCCTTCCCTCGTATTGGAACACTGGTTTGTCTTCTATCTTTTGTGTTAATATCTGAATAAAAATAGATTTAAACTTATGATATACTTCTGTATTTTTGCTAGGTGTTATGAAAACGGCTTTCTTAAAATGGTCTCTGGTTTCCATCAGGTATTCTAGATATAATTTACGGTTTCTTACAGTTCTACATAAGTTTAAGCTATAGTTTGAATCTTTTGTTACGTCTGAATGTTACATTAACTTTTGGCTTTCAGGATATCACGAAGCCAATCGATGATGACTTATGTAGATTGCTTGAAAGATGTAGATTTTCATTCTCAGCGATCAAACTGAAACAAGAGATTGTTTATTGTAAGTTTTAATGTGTATTTTCATGGGAACAAGCAACTCTCTTTTGAGCTTCAAATTCTTGAAGTTACCTGTTTGATATGAGCTGGTGTGTTGCATTTTCAGGTCTTTTTGATCAGATCATACATTCCGTGGAAAATGTAGACATGCTTGGGCTGTTGAATCATCTTCATTCAAAGGTATATTCTCTGATTCTCTGCAGAAGCTGTCAAGCCACCCCTAATGTGGATGGGAAATTGTCGGAGTAATAACAACGATATGTATGTAGCTGTTTGCATGGCATGCCCATTGAAATGTGTTGTTTGCCTATCGTATCTTTTTGAGTTGCACCCACATAATCAACTATATTTTTTTGGTATGGAGACAAATGGTTGATCTAGTTAGTAGGCTGCCACTGATATAGCTGTCTTGTAATGGCAGTTCATGTTAGGATTGCCAATGTTAGAAGGAACAAACCCAGCATCATGCTTTCCTCGTGCAGTCATTGGCTACGAAGCCACTTGTTACAGTCGGATATGGAGTGAGGTTGGAGTCCCTCCCCGGTCATATTATAGCATATCTTGATACCAGATATTTTAAATTGGGTGTCGTTGGATGTCTGGTAACAGGTTTTTGCGGCCGATATATTTGCCACAAAGTTCCGTGATGACATATTTAACCAAAATGCTGGGATGCAGTTCCGGAAGAAGGTAACTGCCCGTAGTGTAGTCTGTACCTAAAGAAATCACATCTAACTGTCAACCACAATCATCGTATTGTTCTTGGTTAAGTTTCGACGGCATACTTTTGTTTTTGGCAGGTATTATGTGCAGGTGGTGCAAAAGACCCATTGGAGATGTTGACAGATTTTCTTGGAAGGGAGCCTTCGTTACAAGCTTTCATAGACAGCAAAAATCATTAAATACAGCCGGGTGGGTGCCATCACTGTCTCGAGCCAACAATGACAAAACTCTCGGTCCAGTCCATTTTCCCAGAATTTAGTTAATAGTTCGTTCGGTAAAAGTTTGCTGTTTTCTTATAATTTTCTATAAAATGTATATTCAAACTGTTCAGTGACCGACAAAGATAATGGGTTTTGATTTGAAAATGAATTGCTATTTTTTTATTATTATTATTATTTGTTTTTTCTTAATCATAGAAGAAAATCAAACTTAATATATTTTCCATTTAAATTAATAATTTTTAAATCTACATATTTTGAGAATAGATGATATAATATATTTTATATTTTTCATAAGTATAGATAAAAATCAAACTTATATTATATTTTATAATTAATGAGAAGGTTATATTTAAAATTCAATTAGTTGACTTTTTTTTTTTTTAAATTCCCTCTTCACAAGCCTTGATATTTAAAAAGGAGAAATGAAGATAAGATTTAGTCATTTAGCCACACAGGTCTGGACCTCTCCACAGGTTAGTTAGACCATGTCTTTGAATCAGTTGGTGAGGCTTCCCTTATCCTCCGATGGAACAACAGCGCGTGAACACTCATTTATCAGCCACTCCCTGTTTCCTACGTCTACCCATAAGCCGTACCACCAAAAGCTAAAATTCCCGATGGTGGTTGAAGCTAAAAGCAAGAAAGGAATGGCGGCCAGGCAGTACCAGCGGCAAGCACCTCCTCCATTACCGAAGCTTGAAGACGACGGCAACCCAAAATTTGTGATCTTTATTCGCATGGCTAATGTTAGCTTTCTATCTCTCGCATTCCAAGTTTATATATCAATTCATCGATCTCCAAGGTTCTTTTGGCAAAAAAGGCTTTGTTATCATCTCTACCCTTTTCCGATGCATTTGTTTCATCTATTATAAATTAGTGAGATTTAATTATGTAAAAAAGGCTTCCTAACTAGCAACTATGACTGGCTTTTTTCTTCTTGCTCTCAGGTTTATCTTTGGTACCCTCTTAATATTGTGACAGGGGGGACCACTGCGAAAATCATGGTCGCTGCGAAGGACAATTTTCTGGGGAAATATATTTACAAAGATACACTAACCAGAAATCTTGCAGCTGTTGTTTATAGAGTGAGTTCCTTATCAGTGTAATTTCATATCTAGTTCATTGCGGTCCCATGATATCTTTCATTGAAACAGGATGAAAAGGAAATGCAAAAGATGGCTATGAAACAGTTTCGTGTCTTGCGGTCTGCTACTGAATTTAAATATGGCTACAAGCTCGTTGTAATTTTCTCACTCTCTACTTTCCTACTGTGTTTATGTTTTAGACTTTGATATTGCGAAAAAATATCTGAGGCTCCATTTTCTACTTTGTGTTTAACATACAGGAAAATAACAATCTGCGGGCTGCACTTGCTGCAAATGATGTAATTGAGGTAAGGATAATTTATGATTTTGAATTTTGCTTATTGAATAGTCTTCATCACTTGTTGGCAAACAATCCCCCGAGTTCGAATATGGCCTTAGATTTTCTTTCAATGTTTCCAGCTCCCATCTCAGGAAGAGCTCAAAACTGTGCTTGATAAAGTGAAGGACTTCTTTGGGGGTGCCAAAGAATCTTTCGGGAAGATAACATTCTTAAACTCAGAAGCAGAAACATCAGAAGATGATAAATCCACGTTAGTACGATGAACTTTACAGATTCATATGGAGTTCATTCCTAGACATTTTTAAAATTGTGTGTATGTCTTTTTGAGTTGTATATGAAAAAAAATTGCTGAAGTTGAATAGCTGAAGAACATGACGATTTTTGTGAGATAAGGAAATCACTTGCTTCTAAAGCTTCGGTTTTGTACACAAAATCGTTCATAGATTTTTCTTTCCATCTTCTTCAAGCTTCTGCGCTATGTTGATTGCAGGTACATCTTTTTTACTAATGACTTTAATTTATCCTCACTATCATGTTATGAAATGTGATCTAAAAAATATCAAAGGAGAGGCATAATCTATCAGCGTTAGCATTGCACCACATATCCGATTATGCTAGGAAAATTTACGAACAGCTGATTTCTCATGAGAAAGAATTCATTGTTATTTAATTAAATGGAATTTGCTGTTTTTGAGCAGCCAAATGTATATGTATATTTTCTAAATATTCAGAACTACTTACTATATATATCATCTGCAAAGTCATTTGCTTTCTATTGACAATAAATATTCAGTTCCTTTCGAGTCAATAATTTCACGTTCTTGCTTCGATTTTTTAGTATTTTATTCTGATCATATCCTCGTCCTTCGGCTAATAATTTCACAACATCCTAAATCTTGAATGATACGGATGGCATATCCTCATCCTTCAGCTAATAGTTTTCCCAAACATAGGACATATGACATAGTATTCGTGTAATAATAAATAGGCCTTTCTTGTTAGTGGGGAATAAAATTAGTTCCAATTTGCTGCGCAGCAAGCAGTTTAGCGTGCCAATGCAGTGTTCTGAAAAAACTGAAAACGGGTAACTACATATAAATTTACCAGTTAAAAAATTGAGTCAAGGAATCCGACCTCGTTAACATAGACTATTATTATATACCCCCTCCCTAGCGAACATAAATCATTTCACCCACGCGATTCATTTGGGGCAAAAGAAACCAAGTAAAGGCGGATACCTTCTTAATCAATCGTTGACACTGTCGTCCTGCTCTGACAATAGTCGAAATTTTGTCCCACAGTGAAAATTTCCTTCCACAGCTCCAATTCAGTTTCACATTAGGTTGCGCAGTCTTACCCACTTATCTCCATAATGAAAATGAAAACCGAATGACTCATATTTTTAATCTACTGCAACTCTCAACACGGTCCCAACACGAGGAAACTCACGCATATCATGTTCAGGCAAGGAGTCTGGTTCGATATGAAGTGGTAGTGAGTTCCACTCTTCTGTAAGCCTGCAATAATGAAGTCCATTTAGAGAGTTTATTAGAGATACCAAACGAAGGGGTTTTGGCCATGAGAAGATAAAATTCCTATATCACATACATTCGACATATTAAAAGCTATTATGATTGTGTCCAGACTGCAAAATAATAATCACATACTCAGTACTTAAGCTTATAGGGGGAGCATCAGATCCACATAAACATCCAAAATAATAAAATGGTCACATATATAAGGATCCTCGATTAATCAATCGTTCGTCAAAGTGAGGGATTAAACACACTAAATTCTGAAGTACAACATAGATAACATGAATACCTTACACACTAGCTAGATGGAAAAGTCCATTGTATATACGTCTGCCAACCGCAATGCATACGAGCTAACACCTGCATTGAAACGTCTACCGTTTTAAAAATACGAAAATATATATTTTTTTAAAATAAACGTTTAAATGAATCGCATCCATGCTCTCCTACTTAAAATCATCATTTAAAAATTTTCACAGCAATTACCAATAAAATGCAGCGGAGTAAAAATATGAGAAAAATCCTACATCTAACAGTAAAATAGACCAGCGTATAAAACACTTGTGTCCTCTCAAAACAAGAAATCATAATAGTGCTGAAAAATCATAGGCCCTCGAGTCGTGTCGCCCACCAGGTCTGCCTACTCAGAGTTCGGCACCTCCAATCTCCTCATCATTAAGCTCACCTGCATCACACACGCCTAGTGAGTCTAAAAACTCAACACTCCTGTACCATAAATAACATGTACATATACATAGCACACAGCAGTGAAAAATAACATACTCAACATACCTTTCATGAGCTTTAAAAGTGTAATGCAAATGTGTCGTGTAACATCGTGACGTGTCAAAACAGCTCATCGTTAATCATCATTCATCGTTCATCATTTATCATTCATCGTTCCTTTAGTGAATTCAGTTCATTAGAGGTGACTATCGTACATCATCATTTACGATCGATCCATCATACATAGAACCGCGGTACCCGGCGACTGCCGGACATCAGTGACAGGAGCACCCATCCACTGTGCCTAGGCCTCATCATCAGCATTTACATATACGTCTTAAACATTTACATATACTTCGATAGCAACAACTAATTCCCATCATTCAAAACATAATCATTTTCATCACTTATAAAAATTATGAATAAATGCAATTTTTCTTAAATCCAAACATGCGACGTATATCTTCATAAAATCTTAAAATCGTGATCATGATGCACAAACATTTAAAATATCATAAATTTGTGCTCAGGGCGCTGCCATGACCAAAATCTCACCCCGGGTGCAAAATGACCATTTTGCCCCTAGAAACCCAAAAATTATCGTTTTACTCCTGGACCTCTAAAATTAACTCGAAGCTTACCAAACTCCTTAAAATGTCTCAAAACATTATTAAAAGCATTCCTAGCCGTAAACTCGAGCCAAATTCCCAATTTAACTGATTCGTTTTAAAACCTGGATCGGGGTCCCTGTTTTAATCCGAATTGACCCGAAACTCAAATAAAATTTTTCCCAACTCGAACCATAATTTAAACAACTCATAACCAACCATATACTAGTTAAATTATATCCTTTAAATTCATGCACTATCGGCCAACCCCTAAATTTCCTAAATAATTCTTGGCCCCCGCTTATTTTTAATAACCAAACACATGTCCTACCTTCACTCCCCCAACTCTCCAACATCTCGGTCCTCCCTTCTTTAACCACCTGTCCTACCTTAAGACTCAAATTAGGCCCTTAATAACCCCTCTAATCTATACCAAACCCACACAAATGGCCGCTGCACTACTATGCGAAGAAAACCAGCCGAGACTACCTCACAGAACCCTCGACTCGGCCTCTCCCTAGCAGTATCCCACAACCAAACTAAACCCCAAGCCAACATCTCGCCACCACCAGTAGCCTCTAAACACACAAGGATCGCAGCCCCTTGCACCAAATTCAGAAAAAACATGAGTTTACAAACAAAAATATGATCAACTTTCATGCAAAAACCGTGCATCACGTCTCGAACGTGTATATGATCTGATTTTTAACAACTATGATACACACATCAGCAGTATATGGCGTGCAAGATGCAGAAATGAAAGTACATAACGTGCCTTAGATGATACGAACGCGAGGAGATCGAAGAACGAGCATCGGGAACAAACCGGGGAATTTTCTAACTAGCCAACGAAGGGTCCGAAGCTTCATTGGTGAGATTCTACTGAAAACCGAGAAGAACTGATGGTGGAGATGATGTGTCGGCTGTTACATGTTAATTAGGTTTAGGGGAGGGTTAAACACGTTATTTAAAAGGTTAACATTGCACTAATGGGCTCTAACTTTGATAATTAAAAGTTTAAAAAGTATTTTAAGTCCAACAAACTTAAAAGTAGGCCCATTAAATCCAAACACACTCCCGAAAAATATTTCGTGTTGGAAGGATTTTGAAAATATTAGCCGAACCCTTAAAAAGTCCCCGATTTGATAAAATTCGCGTACCGTTAAAAATTAAAATCATGCGGGTAAAAACATCCAAAAATTCCTATTTTTGAAAAATACCCTTAAATACATCTTAAAATAATTAATAAAAATTTAATCGTGTAATTAAAATAATTTTCTTGAAAATTTCCCCGTCTCCGATCCTCGTTCGCGCGCGAAATGAAACTTAAAAATCATAGTGCATGAACTTTTAAATTTCATGAATTAAATCCTATCATGCAATAATAATGCATAAAATACATAAAAATAATTAAACAAAATTTAATAAAATAAACAAGCATTTAATGCTTTAAAATAATTTAGTAAAATACCAAAGAAATTTAATAATTTTGCATGCATGTGGTTCACGTGAACCTTTAAATTTTTGGTACGTTACATGCATGGATAAATTGCAACTTCGAGGGTGACAGAAAAACTGAATCATTTGTTCAAGGAAGTCACAGCTTATCATAGTCTACACCTTGATAGCATTTTGTTACCATATCCTACCAGAAGAGTGCTTGTCATTCAACAAGTACTGCTGAAGAAGGTCAAAATTATTATGTACTTCCAAAAAAATGTACATGTTTTATATTTAAATGTGGAAATTAACCGCAGTTCTATTTAAGTTTCTGTATCTCACAGCTAATTCACAATTGAAAGTGAGGTAAACCCAAACAAAAGACAGATTTTTCCTCATTCGTCTTTACATAATTTGAACGATTGCTCTTATTATGTGAAAGAAAAATAATTAATCAGAATAACAACCAAAAGCACAACAGCCGAGTTTAAATACAGATGAGTAACCAGCGTCAAATCTGGTCGTAGATGACCAAAGCCGCAGCTTACGAACACATTTGTTAGCGGTTTGCAGCCATCGAAGAGAGCAAAGGAGCTAGTTTTAAGGAAAGAAGCACAAGGACTCCGGTTATGGATGCCAATCTAGCAGCTATTATTATGCCACAAGCACAAAAGAAAAAAAAAAGAAAAGAAATTAATAAGACAATATCGCACTCAAAACAAGCAGCAGAAAAATCAAAAAGACAATTACCCGGACATCTTGAAGAAGGAGGATGTCCAGATGACCACGTAGTATGCGAGAAAAATGTAGAACAAGTATGAAGAATCAGGGTTTTAGTAGCTATTACAACTAAGAACATATGCATAGATTACATACCAGTGTGGAACGCCAGCCTCAACCACAATGCCGAGTATATTGACCGTATTCTTCGAATCACCCACCGTCACCCAGTTCCAGGCCGTCTATTATCCACCTGTCCAAGTTTTCTTCTCCATTTCCCCCAAAGAAAAATCCTAGAAAGAAGCGTATACTATGCGATTTGATTTGATAATTCACAAAAATTATTTTTCCTAGCATTTTAAATTAGGAAAATAGTTTTTTTATCTATTAATTTTTTATTTTGATCCAAATTCAGTTAGATATACTAAATTTTAATTTTCGACGCCTATAAAATGCTCATGTGTCGTCGAAAATTGTGGACTTGTGTGATGTCACTGTTGAGAGAAGGTTGGTGTCTCTCAAAAAATGCTTCAAAGTTAAGTCAATGGGAGTGAAAACCTTTGAGTTGGTTGATTGGATGTGTTCTGTTAGATGAAGGGAGTCGGGAGTCGGGAGTCGTTACTTTGGGGAGTTGGGATAAGCTGTGAAGAAAGGGACACAAGTCAGCTCCTGATTTAAAAAGAGGGGGCTCTCAGCTGAAGCAAAGATATAGGAACACAGCACAAGCTCAAGAAGGCGATGGAGAAATGAGAATCAAGGAGATTAGGCTTGCTTTGGTGATTGAATAAAAGAGTTGGTCGTCTTTCTTCTCGTGGATGTAGGTCATTCAAGGCCGAACCGCGTAAACTCTTGTCTCTCATTTTTCTTTCTATGTTCGAGTGCTGATACACTAGATAGGAAGGAGGGAACATGTTCATCATCTGATTGATTTGGAAACAAAGTTGTTAACAATTTGATCAAAATAGCTGAAATTAAAAATACTTATATTGAAACCAAATTTAAATACTTAAATGACCAAACTGAAATTATTAACTATTTAAAGTAAAAGTTGAAACGGAAAATCGAAAAGACTTACAGTAAAGTATAAAAATGCAGTGGAGTTATAGGGGTGTGTTGTTGGTACAAGGTATCTGCTAATGTCAGATTCAAGGTCCAAAATTGATTTAAATATATCCAAATTAAACTTGGATCTTTAGATTTAGTGCACGTACATTATCATTATAATAACATCTCATTGATCTCGTTCAAAAGTTTATATTTTAATAGCAAATGTAAACCTAAGAAATCAGACTTGTGTTGGGGTACTGATTGATGATATGGTTCTTGTATTAATTTTTTTGGAAGGTAATTAATCAAACTGAATTGATGCATAATTAGAAAAATCTTTTAATGAAATTTCTTGATCATTTTTCTGTACTGCAAATTAAGTTATTCCTCACCACCCATTATGTTCCAGAACAAGTTATTCTTGTTTACAACTATCAATCAAAGCTATCCACCAACCCATTCATAGATTGAACATCTTCCTTTGTCTGTCTATCTTCAAGTCTGTAGTCTAACATACAAAAAAAATGCTTGGTTATTATCTGTGACGCTTTTATGTTGAAAACAACCATTCTACGAAAAAAATGGTTCTCTCAGGAAATTGGAACATTAGCAATATTCCTTTTTGCTTTCAATAAACACAACCCCGATAAACAAGATATTCCTGATCATTAGTTGAGGATTATGCAATATACAGACCTCGGCCTATTACCGGGTGTTCCAGAGTGTCACTCCCGTACTCGTATTCAACATCCAATGAACCATACAAATGTGGTGAAACATCATAAATGAGTTCTCGATCACTGAGACCGAAAGATTCTATATTCCCAGGTTCCTTGGAATAACTATTGAATACCTCATCCCACAACCTGAAAGTTGATCCGGTTTCAAGAATCAAGTTTCTTTGGTGACATTCTGTATTGTCAAATGGATTCTGTCCCGAGTTGTGGCTCTTCATGTTCAATGTAGAACATGAAATCGATCTCTCAGGTTGAACAGAAAACAAGGCGCCTACACTTTCAACTTTCGTTACTTTTCCAGTGCCTTGACTTCTGCTCTCGCTATGATCTTCTGTTTGTATATGATTATGATTGAAAATGCTTTCTAAAAAATCAACTTGAATGGGAGACATCATGTGATCAAACTGTTTCTCTGACTGGAACCGTGGATTGTGTTCTTGTTTGAATTGAAGCGACGAGTATTGAACTTGGATCTTGTGTTCGGATTTTACATCAGAATCACAACTAATCCTTGAGGGAGCGGGAGCGCTTTTCGAAGCATCTTTGACATCTCCAAATAGAGAATTCATGCAATCTCCCATTGGCATTGAAAGAATCCCTTTCCCGTTTACATCACAGAATTTGGCATCACTGTTCGGCATCAGATTCTTGTGTATCTGTGTATCTGAGTTTCCAAGACAAACATTTTCGGCAGGGTCTTTTGAAGTGATAGCCGAGTTTTTCACCCCGCCAAACACAATTTTAAGCTCATTTTCTTTTTGTAAGCGGCTCAAGTAGAGTCTGTACTTCTGTAAAGCAAAACAACAAAATGTCACAAGATTTTCCGGAACCTTGAAATTTTTATTGGACAAAGATTTAACTGCATATTTTCAAAAATTACCATCCCTTCCTCACATTTACCTGCAAGTGGCTAGCTACGTTTTCTCTTGTTAACCATGGCACTCCCATCAAGTCGAGTATTTTCTTTGGGCCAACTTCTGTCACACAATTAACATTCGAACATTTATTATGACTCACAAGAAATCAATGAAAAAAGTCGTTATTTTACTGCTGAGAAACAAGAAAGATCTTAAACTTACTGCTAAGTCCGATTTGATTCACTGCTGTCACAAACTTCTGATGAAGATCAACGGTCCAAACGACCCTTGATTTCTTCACTGATAAAGGGTTACCACATGCTCTTTCATCGTGCTTGTTATCAACATCTTTTCTTTTCTTTCCTGAATTCAGATCTCCACCAAACAAGTAGACATCATCAGATTGATCGGTCAAGCTTTCGTGCCCTTCAATATCTCTCACCTCATGCATCCGTTTCCTCAAAACATGCTGCCATATGTTTCTAAGCTCTTTCATTCTTATTGGCTTCAGAAGATAATCACATGCGCCATGTTGAACTCCCTTCATCACCCTGCTTGTTTCCCCATCAACGGACATCACTGTGTAGGATCAATGTAAAATCCATGAGCTCGAACTTTGGAGAAAAGTGGTAACGAGCCAATCTTCACTTCCGATACCAACAGATCAAAGAATTGGACACGGTAGATAAGATTTTACTGATTTGTAAAGCATTAATAGGAGATAAGTAGCTTACTTATGACAGGAAGATCCATCTCCAGGCCAACGTGCTCCAGAAGCTTGAAACCATCCATGTCAGGCATGTTTACATCACTGATTACAATGTCAAAACCGTCTTTTTTTTCTCGTAGCAGGTCCAGAGCCTCCCTGGCTAAGTTACAAGTCATTACTGAAACTCCAAAAAAGAACAAGATATTGGAGAAGGATCAGAAGAAGTATCAAAGATTTTCAAAATCAAGAGCAAAAACTGTCAAGTAGAATGCAGATACATCAAACCCAAAGCCTGGTCTGGGAAGGTTTTAACCATGAAGAACATGAGCAGGGAACGAGTAGTATGCGAACTCCAAATAAATTTTGTAGCATATTAGGAACAGGTAGGATTATTCTGCACAAGTTCAACCATGGCAACTTAAGCTCTTGTTGAACTAGGATTTAATGTCCGAGTAGTACCTTCCTATTTTACACAACTCCCAACCCCACCGCAACACCTATAGTATGATTCGATATCTCAAACAGAATCAAGTCATAAATCACTCAAAAGCAGAAAACCTTAGAGGTTAAGATGCCAAATTAAATTTGAAACAAGTCACCACAGAACGAACTACATTTTGAAGGGGTGATAATTTTGAAGGAGAATAGATACCCATTGCATAAAAAATAAACAGTGAAATGAAAGGAAAATTTCGGACTGTCACAGTTTCTCCCCTCTAGTTGAAAATTAGCCTGAATAATAATTTAATCAACAAAGCATGAGCTTCAAATTTAAAGGCATCTTGGTTTCTTGACTGCAGTTGACTAGGAATCATCATACTGTTGACAAGTTCACATGAACTTTTACTGCAGTATGTTTCTCACGCCCAAATGATTTTTTAAAATAAAAAAATTATGCATGATTTTTGCAATATTCAACAAGTTGCTACCTCCCCTAAACTGAAATCCAAGAATTCAACTCTGAAATATCAAATAATACGAGTATATAGTCTGAACTTTCCAACACTTGGCAGCTTTCAAAACAATTCGACGCGCGACTTCTTTTTAGTAGAACAGGTGAAAAAAATAATAATAATCCAAATATAGAATTAAAAGCAACATCTGAGGCATCATACCCAAAAAGAAACAATTATTACCAACAAAATCATTCCCCCGAAACGTTCAACACAAACAGAAAAGAGCAATTGCATACATATATTTATGTGTGTGTGTGTGTGTGTGTGTGTGTGTGTGTATGCATGAGAAGAGACCTTCATAACTGCACTTTTTAAGCATCTTTTCAAGAATCTTCAACCAAGTGGGATCATCGTCCACAACAAGGACCCGAAGACCCGCAGGAAAACTATCAGGCTTCGGCGAAGAGAATCCATTTGAATCCATCATTAAAGTTGAGATCTTGAGCAGAAAGGACAGAAGACTGATCAGTGCTGAAACCGCACACACAGGGTGTTTGCGTTCACTAATGTGTTAAACGCATAGAGTGGAGATTGCGAGTGGATTTTTTTAAGGGAAGAAAGAAGCGAATAAAGAATAAATGGCGCCGGCTGGAGTTAACGGTCTTAGAGCACACCGCACTTTGCTTTTTCTATTTGGAATTAATCATTGCATGATTTTTTTACAAATTATTCAATAACAAATATTATTTCACACCTTATCTATCATTTTAAATAATCGTGATTTAATTTATTCAATCATTTTTTATATGATTTTCGAATCTTTCAGTATCTTTTTCATCTTTTTATTTTATTTTTTATGATTATTTCTTCAATTAAATTAAGCAATCTTATCATCACATCTACTTTTTATGTTTGTTTTTTGGATTTGATTTTGATTAATTTCTTCGATACTAACATGTTTTTTCATATGATCTTCTTATTTTGTTTATTTGTATCGTTCATGCTTTCGGGCCTAACTCCATTTTATTTTTTTTAAGTCCTACTCGGTTTCTTAACTTATTATATTATATATTATATCTATTTTGCATTATGAACATAATTAAGTGTGTGAATTAATTGTTAATGAGAAAAAATATACGTCTGAATTTTGAAGTATAATGAATAGAAAAACTTGAAAAAAAATAGAGTGATTAAAATAAATGTGATGTATATATTAATTTTAAAATTATTGATATAATTACTTGATATAAAAATTAGGAGAAAATGCATGAAAATTCAAGAGCAGATAATATATTCGGAAAAAAACTCTCTCGAGATAATGAATGTAGATATATAATTTATTAGGGAGGCAAAATAAATTCAAAATATAGGAAAATTTCAAAATAAAAATTGTATTTTCTCCTTTACAAAAAATTAATGGGACACATCTTAATATTTAGGTACAAATATTAATATTTCAAAAGTTACAAAAAAAATTTTAGATTTAAGTCATAACATCATAAAAATATGAAAAAATATGCGTATATTAACATAATTCAAAAACTAATTTAGAATATATATATACACACACAAAATATATGTAATCATTAAAAAATAATATATAGTAAAACAATATTTTGAATAATATCAAATATTACAAAAATAATTAAGCTGTTGTCACTATATTTTTAATTAATGTTGATACATTTAAAAGTCCATAAAATAGTTAAAATTAACTGAAAAGATATAAAAACACTTTTAAAGTAGTGAATAATATTAAATAATACAAAAAAATTAAGAATTGATAGAGAAAAATGACGAAAGATTTTGAAATTTTCAATTATAATTTAGAATTTATGATTCAGTGTTTGAAAAAAATAAAAAATTAAATTAAATAATTTATTTTGATTACTGTAAAATTTTGTAAATTCAAGTTTTCAGTAGAGAAAGTTTACTTGAATAATTTCCATCAATTATTTGACTTAATTTATTTAAAAAAATTTCAAATTCAAACTTTATTATTTAGTTAAATTAATGTAATATTAATTGAGTCATAATAGAAATAAATCTTATGGGACAGAGCTTTTGTCGTTTTACCAAAAGTTATAACATGTGGTAACAATGCTTAAACATTAACTCAAATCTTTTAAAATCGTACCATTGCTCAAATGTCATGTTTCGATTGCTCTATTCAGAAGGGAAAATTATTATTCTCCAACAATTGCACTATTTGCAATCAATAATAAGCGAACTCGTGATCTTAGCTCTGATACCAATTATAAGACCAGAAATTTGTCGCTTTATCAAAATTATAGATGATGGTAATGGTGCAACTCAAATATTTAAAATGTATAATAGCTCAATCATCACGGTTCAATCTATGTATCCAACAAGGACAATTATTGCACTCTAACAATATCACTCTCAATTAATAATTACACTCCTTGCAATATATGATAATAGATCTCATGACTTTGGCTCAAATATATACCAATTGCAGGATCATACACTTGTCGTTTTACTAAAATTATTCCCGGTGGTAACAATCAAAGTTTACTAAAATCTTTTAAAACCGTAAAGCAACTGAAACATCACATTTCGATAGTTCTACCTAGTATGGACAATTATTGCATCTAACAAATCATATATGAATGTTATTTCACATTCCAGAAATCATTTCTCTAAATCAAATTTACACTAATCAAATAATTTCATCGAACACAAAGTAATCTTAATTACTAATAATAATTCAAACACAAATAATAATTGTTGGGGTGTCAACCCTATGCCCCCAACATGTGTTAAATTAAGTTGCAATCATAGTAATAACGCACAATAAATTATTAAACATGATTTAATAAGTGAATAATATTAAATAACAATTATGTTATTTGAAAATGTGAGAAATAATTTATATATTTATATATATCAAATACAGTAAACAATATCAAATATCAACTATTATATTTTATACACCTGGAAAGAGCAACAAGAGAAAATCCAACAACCATCGATGAAAAGACAAAAAATGGCAACGTAAGCTTCGAAACACATTGAACACGAAAGCGACAAACAGTGAAAAAAGGGGCAAGGGCACGATCAAATTATCAATGATAAATAGATCATAACGTATATATTCTTATTATCAAAATGAATTCTAAGAGATATCTATTTCAGTGGGAAAAAAAATGTTTTTCGTGAAGCATAATTATATATGCTCAAATTCATATATGGCAATTTTGGATATTACAAGAAATTAGCATTGCCAAGTGCAAATTAGTATTAATAAAATCAATATCAGTTAAGATATAAATAATCATCGTTTGAGTTATTATTTGGTCAACTGTATATTTAATGAATGATTTATTAATCAGTTATATTTCTATATATTCTTTTATTTAATTTAAAAACAAAATAATCTAAAAGAAAAAGAAAGAAATTAATATGCACATAGTATTCTACGCATGTATATATATCACATTAATCCAATCATTCATATATTGATAAATAATTTTGTTGTATTTCTAAAAAATTAAATTTCAATTCCGAAATCCATGAATATGCCTCTTATCCATTACAGTTTGATTTGCTCGTATTTGTAATTAAAGATAAAAAATGATAAATAATAGTAGATGATGAATATATATGGACAAACACTCAACATTAATTGTATATCATAAATGAATATCAAAAGACAAATATATTCATACCTCTAATAATTAACACATATTACACAAGGACAATTTAGGAAATAAAAAAACGAAAACTCATAGATTTATAACAACAACAATAATAATATATAGATTTGTTTACATTAGCATTAAACATAAAAATTTATTATTGGCGAAGAAACAACAAACTAGATTTAGCCATACAATTCTAATATGCTCGATCTACATATATAATCAATGTTCTTTCTTTCAAGTCTAATTATTATTATTTTTTTGGGGGCATGTTTTCAAATTTTGTTCCTTATTATTGGTTGCATATTATTTTCTTACCATAAACTATGAATTCATTAAAATTATTCTAAAGTTTGACCAATAATTGGTTGACAAAGAACCTCATTTGTTGAGCACTTTGTTACTTTTTATATCCCACTTGAGGACAATAACTAAATAATTTCCAATAAAGTCCCTTTTAGTGTACTTGGTGTGATTAATGAATGCATAAAGATAATCTAACAGTGTGTGATCCCACAATTAAATTTACACGACGACAACTTTTCTTCAGCATAGGACACACACATGACATCCCTAGCTTGTTGTCTTCATAACATAGGTACTGGCCATTATACATATGGCGCCCCAAACCTCGTCACGTAATCATACAACATGTGACGTCATATACATAAAAATTTTCTTTTCAACGACGTAATAATATAATGCATATACGACAAAAATAGAACAATCACCACACTATCTACGTCAATGCAGCAGAAACAGTATAATAAAAACACACATACAACTCAAGTAAGACAATAAATTATACTGTCTCTATCTACTATTAACTACATGACTGTTTGACTAAACACACCTAGTCCTTCACCACTATCCTGTCTCACAGCATAGTCCTGTAACCTGTCCAACAGAAACATCGCCCAAAGGATGAGCATACACAACAATCATCATCGTAATACATAACAGTTATATTATCAACAATATAAAATATAACTGGAATGATAACAGAAATACTCCCATTGCTGTCTCTGGACAATCAAACCACCAACGATATCAACGTCACCACAACATCGACGATACATCGCACCCCAACACCGACGACAGCATTATCGTCGAACGAACAACATCAACGTGACGTCTCCCAACAAACGACAGCCAACAATATCAACAATAATAAACAACAACAGATATAATATCAAATCACCCAATACCGGTGATTTATCGTCGTTCAACGCAATAGTATTCATCAATACTAAACAATAACAACATATGCTCGTACGTCAATACGTACCTGATAATCGAGTATATATATAATCTGGCTATTTCTTTGATCCCGAGGCTTGTGTTGTATCTAAATAATTCAACAACAATTATCAGATCATTCTCACCGTATCAATACAAGCATAACAGCCTCACTATTATATAACATCAAATAGCCCAACAACAATTAATTCAACAAAATATATAACTCGATTATAAATTCTTATCGTTCATCAATTTAATATTCTAGTGTATTTAATTCACATTACTACCATCAAATACACCCTAATTAATTTAACTTCAAATAATAGGATATTCTACAACATCCGTCAAATTACGAAAACTTTATATCAATGTGTAGCCTATACTTCGTAGACTCCGAATATGTAATCAGAATTAATAACAACTGACAAACAACTCCCCAATTTCAATTCAATGATTAAAAATCCCTAATTATAACAAATTAGGAATAATTCAAAACAACATCACTATAATCTTCTCTACTTCGTTAAGATCATACACTATTCAACAATCTTCAATTTCAGTATGATTTAACAATTTATCGGATTTATTCCAAAAATCGACGAATTTCAAACATCACCAAAACTATAAAATTTATACCTCAAATCAAAGACCACGTGTCAACGATTCCAGGACTAAAGTCGGTTCGTCGATTGGATAAATCGATAAGTCTCAAGATAGAAAAGAAAAAATCAAAATTCTTCTCTCTCTCCCTCGAACCTTCTGTTAAAACTTGTGAATGAATTTCACATAACTTTTGAAATTTATCTCTTTTTTTTAATATTATATTATATTATATTAATAAAATAAAATAATATAATATAATATATAATATTTAACATTTAACACTGGTATATCCCTTTGGACTAGTCAAACGATCAAATTTGCCAAAACTCAAAACATGAAACTTCTATATCTTTGAGTTTTTTACGTTATATCCAAATTTCAAATCATTTGGACATCATATGACCGAAATATATCACATTTCTCTCTTTAAAAATCATGAATTATTTAGTAATCTCAAATTACTAAATCAACAAATTGTTATATTTACTTCAGAAATTACAATACAAATTTCATTCTTTTTTTTTAAAAAATAATTCCTTTGCTTTATTTGGAAGCTCTTATTTAGATCATGTAGCCATGCGTGTGTGTGTATATATATATATATAAAAGAATCTTCTTTAACATAGTAAAGCCATATTCTATATGACTCAATGAACACACACACACACACACATATATAATAATAATAATAATAATAATAATGTTTCAATCATCTTATATGCAAATTAATTCCTCCTCGAGATTAATATATGCCTATAATTAACTAGCTTTTGCAAATTGCGGGGGTAGAAATAGGATTTCCAAAGAAAATGGTTCAAAAAAGGGGGTCTGCCCATTAACAAGTTGCCTTTAGGCAAAGAACAAATTTTGCTCGAAAAAGTTAATTTTGATGGAGATAGGCTCTTCTTAATTATATAGTTGCCATAATGCTTGCTTCCAACCAAGCTGAGCTAGCTATATATATATTAAAATTTAAATTATGTAAACAAACCATCAATAAAAAAAAAAAAATACACAAACGAATAAGTCAAAACGACTAAATATAATCAAATCTTTTACTTGTATTTTCATGTAATTCCTCTAAAAAAATCGTGGACGTTTAAATAAAATTGAGATGAAAATGAGTCATTAAAAAAAATATATAACTCGATTGAAGCCATAAGGCTAAGAACTTTGTGGTGTTGTATATTAATTTGCTATGATCTATTATTTATCGACAAATTAATATCATAAATAAGCACAACAACAAAAAAATTCCAAAAAATATTTACAATTTGCCTAATAAAGTTGAATGCTAGCCTTTTCATTTGTTTATTCAAAAGCGAGAATTAATTCACCAAAATCTTGTCATTCTTTACTCAAAGGTTCATGCGTTTCCTGATTATTGCTCGTTTATTCTTTAATTAACTAGCTTGAAGATGCCTTTATTTATGTATTTATTTTTTAGAGTAAAACTGGCCTAATGTTCATATATCTACTAACGATTAATTGGTACTGAAGCTTGAGATTAAATTACAATTATATCATCTTAATTTAATTCCCAACAAAATTCAAATTATTAGACAAATTAGTCATTTTATTTGGTCTCTTCTTTTTTTAGTCATTAGATGTTTACTTATTTACCGAAATGACACACATTTGGTGTTTTTTATTTACGAAAATCTCTCACCTTTGTAAAATTGATGCACCTATTACGTTTTGATAACTATTTGTTTACAAGAAAGCTATATATTTTGCACTTTTTTTTTTTTTTCAATTTTCTTGTATGTTTTCGTTAAAAAAATGGATTTTACAAGCACACAAATCGTCTTTGTTTACGATATTTAAAGTCAAGATTCCTGAAAGTCTGAAACCCCAAACTCATCAACCTCCTCTTAGGTTTTTCATA
Source organism: Primulina huaijiensis (assembly GCF_012295235.1). Lineage (NCBI taxonomy): Eukaryota > Viridiplantae > Streptophyta > Magnoliopsida > Lamiales > Gesneriaceae > Primulina > Primulina huaijiensis. The sequence continues at coordinate 23,679,995 of NC_133311.1, read as the reverse complement.
CTAACAAAGAAAAGCTAACTACGTTTAAACATGAATAGATTTTTTATGAGACGGTATCACATATTTAAATAATTGAGACGAGTCGACCCAGTCCACAACTTGAGTGAAAATAATATTTTTGTCACAAAAATTAATATTTTTCATAGATCGGGTTAGGTAAGAGAACTATCTCACAAAATTGACTCGTGAGATGATATAGGAATATTGTGTTTAAATATTACATATATCAGACGAGGTTATCCACAACTTTGAAAATTTACAAAATAAAAAATTGTAAAGTTCCTATGTTTTTGTTTTCATTTATTCGAGTGAAGTTAGCCCAAGACGTATGTAAGTAATCCAGTTTGGTTGGTTGGGTTAGGTCCAGAAGACTATTAGATAAACTACTCATTTACAAGCATATGAATAGACCCACATCCCGCGCACGGGTCGGGTAAAAAAATGGTAACGTGATGTCATTCTCCAAGAAAACAAATAAATTATTTGGCTTCTAAACGTCACAAGTACGGCTGGCTTCGTATGAAAAAATTAAAACTTATCTTGAAGAGAAAAAATCCATTAACAGGATAATACCCATCTCTGTTTCTCAAAGTAAAATCTGTTATCATACTTTATTTGGTTTTCATACGGATACATGCATGTGTATTAATTGGTGTGTGAGTTTGCATATTAGTTCAAGAAATAATTTTTATGAATTCTGATTGAATTTTTTGATGTCTTTTATCGTTTGACAGATCTGGACATTTTTTAAAACTGTGTAACAGGGGATTCCGTCGGTGGTTTGTTTTCATTTGTGTGTAATGATTGGTAAAAATATCTTATAATAATTTGGGAGATGAGTTTTTTTTATATGGGGGTTTGCTCCTATGGATCGGAGTGCAACAGATAATAGTGTTGGTGTTTCAGTTGATCAGGTGTTGGTGTTTCAGTTGATCAGGTGTTAAAATAGATTAATCCATTGTTTCCTCATTGGTTTCTTGATGTGGGCATATTTTTGTTGCTAATACAATTTGATTAATTTTTGTAAAGGATTAAAATAGAAATTAAAATTGTCGTCGCCTTACTCTGCACTGGAAATGTCTTTATGGAGGCTTACTAATGTGGATGGATGCTTTGTATTATTTGGAAAATGAACAGGAGAGGATATGTTTATTGATTGTCTGGATGAGCTTGGAAAGAGTATTATTGCTGAGAAAGATGAATTCACACGAATTAAATTCAATCTTGGATGATCACTGCTTCTTTTAATCTATTTATGTGTGTAGTTAAATTGAACATCAACTCTATTTTCCATACAGAAAGAACGAAAAGCATTTATGAGAGAACTTAATCGATTCATGCTTTGGATGAACGAGCTCAGAATGAGGAAAAAGTTAACGAACTCCATTCTGTGCTACCTTACATAAACGATCAGGAAATTGATTTTCTCAATGCAAAGGTTATCTCAATCAAGCAATTTACACGAACCCGAGCTTGAGAAGGACAAGAATATCGAGGAGATGTAAACAGGATAATATCTTTCCTTTCAACTTCTCTCCATCAAGAAGATTTGTCGGAAGGAGCAATCACGGTAAAAATTATCTAATGTTGACAAGTCAGTTACATTTTTGGCTGAGAGGTACAGTTTTTTCCTTTCCGAAATGTATTAACTGAGGACTTGTGTGATAACAAACGTACCCCGACTCTGTTAACACCCTTTCCTCAGCAAAAGTTTCTGGTTTTTGCACATCACGAAGGACAGATAGGTACCCATGTGGCCCACGGACTTCATCAAACGACGTTGGTAAAAATTTGGGAGTCTGTGGTATAGAAACTGTCTAAATATAATTTGTAAAAATGTAGCAATGGAAGAAAATATCGTCTTAGAATCCAGAAGAATTGAGAAATCTAAAAATGAGAAAACATGGTCAGAGAAAGCTTAGATTTGACAAAACTCGTTACAATGGAAAAGATAGACAAATTTAAGAACTTGAAATTTTAACTGGGTGATTTTGAAAGGGTTTCGTACTTTGATTGCAGGGTTTTCTGAAGGAGTAACGCATCTTTGCTTACAAACCGGAGAAGCGGAGGGGTTACATAGGAAAGATTCTCGCTTGATCTTGGGATTCAAGGCAAAGTGAGAGGAAAAAGAAAGAACAGAGCTACAAGGGCTCTTGGAACTGGTTATTCAGATTTATTTATAATTTGTCATTTCACGTTCTTCCTTTAATACCGTATTGACCAGAACTGAGTGAATGGAAAGTTGTGTCGACTATTTATTCTGAGTCGAGGAATTCTTGTTTTTTTCTTGATTTGAGTTGCGGTAAATTTGGAAGTACTGAATTTTGTCCGACAAGGCGTAGAGGTGGTGTTTACAAGAGTTTTAAGTGCTTTTGAATTTTTAACTAATTAAATATTCGAAAATTACATATAAACATTTAAAATAAACTCATACAAACTATCCTATTTGACATCCTTTTGTAGTTCATGTTAGATAATCGATTTTCTCGTGTCCAAAACACAGTGAAAGTTTTAAATTTTTTGTTTTATTTTGACGCTCAAATAACGTCTTTGGATACTCGTATGGTTTTAACAAATTAAATCATTCATATAGTGTTAATGATTATATCTTTAGTGAATTAATAATTTGACACCAACTATTCTGGGATTAGCGGAGACAGTTTTTGTAGTATTCACTACGAACAATCTTTTTAAAGCTTTTCTTCAATTCTCCTATCAAGTTCACGACTAGAACGTTTGCTCATCTTCTAAATTGTACTAGAAGATTTAGAATGGATTTAACATTTGAGGTCAAAAATTATTTGATGGCTCAAAACCTAAAACAAAAAGAGGTTGGCCTAAATTTTGGAGTGTTTTGAGAGTAAATTTTCGAAATTTGCATGCAGTGGAGGCTATGGTTTGGCTCTCTTATTTAAATCATAAGTCTTTGATCTACTTTCCTTAATTATGGGTTTAGGGTTCCTTAATTAAATTTAATAAGCTTAGTTAATTAATTTAACTACTCCAATTAGTTTAATTAATTATTAATTAAAATTCATTAAAAACTTTAATTATTTAGTATATTGGACTTATATTCTTACAAACCCCATTATACATACTTCTCACTATATTTAATTTAATCTTTTTATAAACCCAACCTTTGAGTTTAATATTTTAACTCTCAAATTTCATAAATTCAACTCCTTGAATTTATTCTCTCAAAAATTTTAATTATCATAAATTAAACTCCTTGAGTTTACTATCTCATAATTTTATATAAATTCAACTAATTGAATTTATTGTCTCAACGGGAACAAATGATCCAGTGCTTGTGTGACCCTCAATTTTTCAGGGATACAGCTAGTCGTGGGTTTACAACTCTTTGTGATTCATGACATTTTCCTTTATTCGGGCTCACCATAATTTGCCTCATTCCTTGCACCAACATTTGACATGAGAATGTCATAAATCATTTTCTGATTAAACTCGTCAAATCATGGTAAGAGCGTCTAGTATCATCGCCCCATGATTCCCTAGGTATCACTGATATTGCATGCGAGAACCAATCTGTTATGATTAACATACTGTACGGTACCTTCATCTCATATATCCCGATCAAATCTGTAACCATTGGTTCATCGAGGGTTGCATATTATATTCGATAGCTATGTAATACATTCATTAAATATTCATATTATCATCGCATGTTTAACTAGAGAACCCTTGTCCCTAATGTACATCTTACACTCTGCTAGAGATTTCATGCACTACTATTTCGTTAGATCACATAAGATATCCACATATGTAGGCGAGCAGTGAATTCTCGACTACAATGCACTGGCTCCTACACATGTCGCAATTGTACCCAACCTCGCCACCTTGTGACACTCGCGGAGACGGTAAACGAGTCAAAGCACAATCCTATTATGTAGAGCCTCAATGTTGTCCCGTGTCATAAAGACTAATGATGTACAATCATAACCACATACTTTTTCTCTCGATGAATGATAACCACTTGGAAAGTCCGAGAGAAGGTTGTTCGGTACAATCATCAAATGATTATTCATCTGCATGATTGAACATCTCTATGCCTTTGCCATGAAATACGGTACACAACATCACATATGACAGTCTCAAGCTCAAACAACCTTTATCTTTGTTTTTTGGCGGTGGAATCGACTAGGAACGAATTTATAATATGCAGTGTTTACAAACGAGTTTCAAGATCGAATTACGATTCATTTGTATTAAACTATAATCAAAGTCTTTATCTATGTCGATTGCATGTATATACAGATAAAGCAAAACGAAACCAAGAAATGTAAATTATATCAAAATAAAGATTGTCTATTACAATTGAGTCAAAAAATACTTTAGCCAACTGTTGGCTTACGGGACATCTTATGGTTATTCTTGAACTTTGTATCTATTCTATGATATGACTTATTTCTTTACAGACTGTACTTTTGGTGATGAAGGAAAGCAGAAGAAAAGGGGTTCACGAACTTGTGGAGATGAAACTGATGAGTTATACATAGAAACAGTATGCTGTTTTATTGTGGATATCAGTAGCATTGCCTTATTACAAACGCAATTTATTTCCTTAACAAGAGAAGTGAAAAAAAATGCAAAACACCCAAAAAGGTGATTTTATTTCTCACATGTTATTAAAGTATAAGATTTGTCATCATTCTGGTAAGCAGAAGAACTTGTAGCGAAAGGGAAGTATCATGGTTCCCTAGTCGGTGCAGCATCTGTACATGACATACTTATCCATGATCTTGCCACACTCTGAGCAAACCACCCGCTCGGGGATATATCCAGCATGCCCTGGCAGGATCAGGCTGTTACAGTGGTGTTCAGGGTGGATAGCACGTATCTCTGTATCCAGCACGGTCACAAACTTGTCAGGATGATCCACCTTATACCCCCAAGTATTGTAAGCTTCTAAAACTGGCAGCACTATGTCGCCTTTTCCCTTCGTCATCTCATTGTTTCCCCAGCTAAAAACTGCCCACCCTTGGTCACTGCTGTCAAATGTCATCAAGTCCATGATCTGCTGCATCACATGGTCGTCGTCCACCGTCAAGGTAGTGTTTTTCTTGGAGTTCCACATGCTCCACAGCCTCATCCAGAAGTACCAGACATAGTCATAGTATTCCTTGAGCGAGAAGATGTGGCTCAGTTTCTCTCGATCGATTATTTCATGGCACCGTCGGACTTTATCCTTTGGGTTGCGCTTACCGACATATAGCATTTCCAGAGGTACGTTTAGGGCATTAGCAGCTGCTCTGGCTGACACAGTGAACCTACGGATCCAGTCAATGTCCTCCCCTCCGTACAAGCATATCACTTTGTTGTCCCTGATCTGTCAGACCAAAAGAAGTCTCAGTGATCAGTTTCGTGCAGTCGAAATTGGGTTTGCACCGCAATGTAGTAATAGTTTTTTTTTTAAAATTTACCTATTCTTACATGTGTATTATATGTGCTTGCCTTACTGACTATTGATTCAGAAAACACACGGGATTTACAACTTCCTATATACCACCTAGGTTTCACGTTTTTTTTTTTTAATGTAAAAGGGTAGGTGCGTGCTGTTACCCATGTTTTGAGGTGTTGAGTAGGAGAGTGCATATATTTCTTTGATTCTTATGGAGGACTGGTTCAGAGTGGTATATGTGAATATTGCATTCATTGACATGCATGCATTTACCATAGTAGGTGGATGTCTGACGTGCCAAATATAGACATATCATAGCTAGATGGTAAATAAATCGATGGCAGTTTAATGATCACGTACCCAGTCTGGAATTCGTGGATCAATGGAATCTGCTAACAGTCCAATGTTCCAGGTGTTTTCTGACCAGAGAGCCACCTCCCTGGTTTTAGTGAAGGGGAAAGCCAAACTACTCCAAATCCACATCATGGGTAAAGCGTCAAGATTGGATGGTTTCCCCTGTGGATCTAATACTACGAGCATCGGCATGTGGACAAATTTCCAGACCTCTTGGATGTATCTGATGGCTACTTGTTCAATCAGTGAAGGGTGGTCCACGGAATACCATGGCATATTATTGTTCTTTAGTTCCTTAAATTGTATCTCCTGTGATTGGGAAAGTGAGTTTGTTTGGTTGACAATGGGAAGCCATAAAACCTCGTACTCATGCCTTATTTGTTGTTGGTTGTAGATCATATGAAGGACATTTAGTTCTTCGTGAGGCAGGTCGAGATCTGAAATCAGCAGTAGTACGTACTTTGCCCTCAGTCCGTCGAGCCTTTCCTGTAACGCAAAGAACTTTAGCTTCTCAGAATTTTAAGTTGTAGGAATCTTGAAATTTTATCATGTAAAAGTAAAGAACCAACATTAAATCTTTTAGAACCATCATAGAGTGGCCTTTGATCATCCGTGGCACGAATCATTGCCCTCAATACTTTCATATTGTCAATGTGAGCAACCTCCATAAGTTTTTTGAATGCAGTGTACGCATCTTCAGTCTTCTTCCTATCTGCACATACGTGACGATATGATCGATGCAACGTGGGTATCACACTACCAAATACTCAATTATTGGTTTTTGAGGACAGTCTGATCAGATCTGTGAATATGAGGGTTAACAAAAAATCTTTCTAGCATATCGTCCTTGTTTACATTTACTATCTTTGTTACCTTAACAGTGTATCCGTTATTATTAGACAATACGAATCAACATGTGACTTACCGATTAAACCCTTACAAATCTGCAGTTGCTTTTGTAGGTGCTCCATCATGACTGAGAGCTTATGGGCCAAACTTGATATCTCCCATGACTCAGCAGTTGACGAGATGTACCTTGATAATCAACAATAGACAAAGTTTTGAAGATTCATTACTGAAAAAATAAGTGGGTTAGTTTCAGTTACAAGCAATAAGAAAGGTGGATAATAAGATCTAAGAGCATCATACTCGTGACCAGTGCCGATAAGGTTCAGGAGAACTGATGCACTGACCAGAAGACTCCTTATGACCCAATAAACAGCTATTGGAATATGAGAAGTGGCAGCCTCCACTTCTGGTGATTCGCGGCTAATGTACAGAGATGGAAGCTCCTTGAATTCTATAATACAGTGGGTCACCTTTGTTATTGCAGTTAAGAGCTCAACTACTGCCACAAATTTCTTTCTCAAATCACTGGAATGCTCCATTGTGCTAGGTAAATCTTTGAGTGTGGCAATATTCTTGGCTAGTGGATTTTTGGTGTGAAGTTGCTCAACGAGCCAGAACTCGCCATAGTTGATGGAGAAAGCAGCAAAGGTAATGACCACCTTTGCATCCCATGAGTAGTTTGATAGTGATTTTAGGAGGTCCATGGTTAGTGAATGTGCTTCTGTTCCGGAAGTACATTTGCATATTATCTGTTACATTGTAAAAGTCGTGATTTTCAGTCATGTAATTTCAACAAAATGTCGTCTTTTGAGGGGAAATTAGGAACTTTACCTCACTGGAAACCTTGTTGATGGGAAATGCCATTAGTTGAACTATTTCAGTGTCGTGGTAAGAACTTTGAGTGATGGTATCATGGTAAGAACTTTGAGTGACAGTATCATGGTAGGAACTGGAGATGACCTTGTTATCAAGCGTGTCCAAATGGGCTCGAATTGGAGCAACCTATATTTGAGCAGAATGCCAGAGAATTATTATTAATAAAAAAGGAAAGAATTCTGAACGTGAAAAGGGTATGAATTATTATCATTTAAAAAGGGTTTCTTGAACTAGAAAGTGTATAGTGAATAAACTTCTTGCATCCTACAGCAGTAGAATCAGCAGTCAAAGGTTTTGCCAGGTTGATGATATCCTCCACTATGAAAAGAATCGGTTTGACATCAAAATCTTCGACTTCTGGAGAATGGGTTCCGAGAATTTGCTTGGTAAGTGCACTATCATCTGCCGAAAAGAAGGCACGTTCCCCCCCACCTTTCATGAGCTGGCCTCTACCAGGCACCGGCACACTCAGTTGCAGGGGGTTGATGATGTTGTGTTCGATTTCATGGCTTGGCCTTAACCGTTGATCAGTTTCGATATCCTTCACGAGCCCATTGATGATCGGAGATTTAGTAGGTTGTACCTTTTCGGTGGCAAATGTAACATTCTTTGTCTTAGGAAACACGTCCCGGCCAGCCATATCTATCGGAAAGGTGTTTTTGAAGATATTTCTTATATGAATCTGGTGTTCTTCTCCAGGCTTTATATAGAATACCAGAACTTGTTGAAGAAAAAAGAAAGGGAGACAAGTGCCATGAGGATGGAATAAAGCTGCGTTGAATCATATACCTTGCTTCGGTTGTGGTTTAAAAGTCTGCAAAAGGTTTGGAATTCGGTCCCTGACAACATATCCTTTCTGCTAAATCCTTTGCTTCAGACAACAAAAGGAACACTGTGTTTAAGGTTCCCATGTAATTGTCTCGCCGCATGTTGCACGTTTTCGAAGCATGAAGCTTCTTTTGTATATGAGTCTGGAAGATTGTAAGCCTTCAGCAAACCTGGCATCTGTTTGTGCTGGCAGCTTCTTTACTTGAAACTTGGGTCTTTTTAAGGTTGTTATAAAGAATTGAAGCAGATTCAATCTTACCTTAAATAGTCGATATCTTAAAGGCCAGCAACTTTCATTGTAGCAGATGCGTACGCTTGATGATTTTATTACAATTGCTAGCTTCTAGGCTAAGCTTTTACAAGAGTTCTTGCTTTTCATTCAGTTTTCTGATTGCTCATGATTTGCATCATCCTAGTACTGGCTTGGAATTAGTTTGGACCGGCTATTTAGGCTCCGTTTGGTTATGTTTTTATTTTAAAAAATGTTTTTATAAAAGTTTTTTTTTTTTTTTTTTACAAAATGTTCTAAAATTTGTTTTAAAAATAAACATGTGGTTGAATAACTATTCTATACAAACATTTTTATTACTAAATTAAATAAAAAAGTGTTTGGACAATTATTCTATACAAAAATTTTAATTGTAATTTTTGTCTTGTTTGCGAATTGCGATTAAGAAGTTTTTTATTTTTTAATTTTCTTTTTTTATTTATTTGTGATTGATTTTAATTATTCTTAATTTTCTTTTCTCCATTTAATTAAATGTATACAATTTAAAATATAAATATTCATATTTAAAATGTTGAAAAAAAACATAATTTAAAATTATAAAAATTTTGTTACAACTATTCTATAATATCGATATCATGAAATAAAAACTTCATAAATCACATATCTATATATAAGCACCCGGGCCAGTTGTGTAAATTGAATTTAATTATATGTTGATCGTGTTAGTCTAAAAAATGAAATCAACTCACAAGGCTTTAAGATTTCTTTAGAGAAATTTGAAGGTTTAAATCTAATTTAGGAAGTATGAGACACAAAAACCCATTAATCCATCCTTTCAAAAATCTCATTTACAAGAAGTTGCATGAAGGTTTACATCTAATTAGTACGAGACACAAATGAAAACTTAATCATCCTTTCAAGAATCTCGCTTGTTTTCCTCCTCTCTTGAAATTCATGTACGTGAAATTTGAGTGAGAATTTCACATGTATCGTCGATCTCTTTAATCTCCCTCAACTTTTTCATGTCCTAAGACTAATTACCTGGCAAATAGACGACAGTGCATGCATGGACTGGCATGGTGTGCATGAGGTCATAAGGGGGGTCTTCGATGGGCTTACCCTGCAAAAAAGATATTAATTAGATAAGGCGATCCTAAGAAAAAAACGCTAGGAACAAATGAAATGATGTAAAGGGAATTAATGACATTATGGAATTAAACAATGAAGTTAATTAAAGATAATTGAGTTGAAAGTGAAGACCATCAATAGCAAATAAATTTATAATTTGTTGACCACATCAATATCAATATCAATATCAATATCAATATCAATCTCTACGTATTGCTGACCACCACGAAACAGTCTGCTCTGAAGCAACTTCTTGCTCGATGCTTTGCTGGAATTTTTTTAAGCCATTGACTTAATATCTCATAAGTAGGATTCACTTTGGGATCTGGATCAACAATAAGCTAGCTTCACTGCATTTTCAAAATCATGCTTATTTGTTGTATATTCATTTAAGTTAGCAAAATATATCTTAATGGGTTCTTTTGTAATTCATTGTTCATCTTAAATGACTGAACATTAATGCATATTGAATTCATCAATTTACCAATAATTTTATTTTGTTGCTACTAATTAGTTACTGATCAAATGAGTGAATTTCTTCATAGTTGCTAATGAATATTTAATGTTTCTATATTATCTTATCTTTTTTTTTTATTTTATATAAATACATCATTTTTATAATAAGTTGATTTTTAAATATAAACTAAGAAGCATCATGCATTTTTATTTCAATATGTCATTTTGTGTTTGTGACACTATTTTTTTCTTGTATATATTTTTTAATGTTTGCGGGTGTTTTTGTGCTTATTGTTTTTAATTATTTAACATTATTGGAAATATTATATGCATAGAAAATTTAAATCATAATGTATCATTAGTAATACGCATTAATGGTCCACCAATTTTATTTCCAAATAACTATATTATTTTATTTAATGATTGTTTTGATTTTTAAAATATAATTAATAAAATTTGTGATATCTTTAACTCTATTTTTCAGTTTTTTCATACTCTATAAACATATTGTATTGTTTTTTATGAGTTTTATAATTTTTATATATTTAATTTAAATTATTTTTATCAATTAATATCTATAAATTTTTCAAACTCTTGTATTTTTATATAGATGGTAAAAAAAGTTAAAAGTTGAAAATCCTAATAAAATGCTTAATATTTCAGATATAACTTATAAATTTTGTAAACTTTCATCTCTAGTATATGTTTCCAACTTTCTTAGACTATTACAAGTATATTAGATTATTATAAAATAATTTTTTTGGGAACTTAAGAATTTTTATGTATTTAAATTATTTTTATTAATTAATATAAAAAAAATTGATTAAGCTCTTGATATTTTTTTGTAGATGATAAAAAATGTAAAATGTTGACAAATTCCAATAAATTGATTTAAGTAATAATTAAATAAATAGTATATCAATAATTTAGTGATTTCACTTATGATTCATTATGTGTTATTATAATATTTTACATAATAATGTTTTTAAGATTAAATTTTCTATTATTATATATTTTGTTATTCAATTTTCATTTGCGTTTTAAACATAATTTTAAGATTTGTTGTCTTGTTTGTTCTTTTCAACCTATTAATTAATTTTCCATTGTATATGATGAAACTATATACATAAAAAATAAACTTTCCTCTTTTCTACATATTAATTAATTTATCATTATATATGATGAATTTATATACATAAAAAACTATTTTCCACATTTCAAACTAACAAAATTGTTATTTAATATTAGTCACTTACTAAATTAATTAAATTATGTTTACCAATTCATTGTGCATTTTTACTATGATTGCAACTTAATAGAGCATATGTGAGGGCATAAGGTTGTCACCCAACAATTAATATTTGTGTTTAAATTATTTTTATTAATTAAAATTACTTTGTGTTCGATAAATTATTTGATTAGAGGGAATATAATATATTTGATTTAAAGAAATGATTTTTGAAATGTAAAATAACATCCACATTGGATTTGTTAGGTGCAATAATAGTTCATGCTAGATAGAACAATTGAAACATGACGTTTGGGTTGCTTTACGGTTTTAAAAGATTTTAGCTAACGTTGCACTGTTACCAGTACCAGTTATAACTTTTGATAAAACAACAAGTGCATGATCTTATAATTGATATATATCATAGACAAAGTCATGCCTCATAGATTGCAATGATTGTAATTATTGGGAGTGAGATTGTTAGAGTGCAATAATTGTCTTTGCTGGATACATCAATCGAAGCATAACGATTGGACTAGTACTATACCGTTTAAAATATTTGAGTTACACTATTACCACCAGCTATAGTGTTGGTAAAACGACAAATGTCTGGTCCTACAATTGATATCAGAGCCAATATCACGAGTTCGATTTTCCTTCATTGCAAATAGTGCAATTGTTGGGGTACAATAATTGTCTTCTCTAGACAGAGCAATCGAAACGTGACGCCTAAACTACTGTATGATTTTAAAATATATGAGTTAACGTTTAAGCATTGTTACCACAAGTTATAAATTTTGGTAAATCAACAAACGCTCTATCCTACAAGATTTATTTCTATCATAACTTAATTAATATTACATTAATTTCAACAATAAAGTTTGAATTTGAAATTTTTCTTAAATAGATTAAGTCAAACAATTGATTGAAATTATTCAAGAAAACTTTCATTGACAAAATGTTTCAGTAAACAAAATAAATTATTTAATTTTATTTTACATTTTTTTTCTAACCTTGAAACATAAATTTTAAATTATAATTGAAATTTTGAAATATTTCGTCATTCTTCTCTAGTAATTCTTAAATTTTTTTGTATTATTTGAAATTATTCACTACTTTAAAATTGTTTTTATATCTCTTAGGGTAATTTTAACTATTATATGAACTTATAAATGCAACAAACTTAATTAAAAATGTAGTAACAACAGCTTAATTGTTTTTGTAAAATTTGACATTATTCAAAATATTGTTTTACTATATATTATTTTTTAATGATTACATATATTTTTTGTGTGTGTATATATAATATATATATATACACACACTATAAATTAGTTTTGAATTATGTGAATAAATGCATATTTTTTTTAATATTTTTATGATGTTATGAATTAAATCTTAAAAAAATTAGTAACTTTTGAAATATTAATATTTGTACCCAACGATTAATTAGGAGGTGTCTCATTAATTTTTTTCAAAGGAATAAAATACAATTATATTTTGGACTTTTTCGATTATGAATTATTTTGAATTTTATTTTGCTTTCCTAATAAAATATCTATTTACAACCCTTACCTCGAGAGGCTTTTTTCCTAATATATTATCTGCTATTGAATTTTCATAATTTTTCTCCTAATTTTTATATCAAGTAATTATATCAATAATCATAAAATTCCATTTTTCCAGTTTTTTTATTCATTATACTTTAAAATTCAGCCGTACACTTTCTAATTAACAATTAATTCATACACTTAATTATGTTTATAATGCAAAATAGATATAATATATGGAAAACCGAGTAAGAATTTTAAAAAACAAGAAAAATAAAATGAAGTTAAATCAAAGGGTGATCGACTTAAATAAACAAAATAAGAATAACATGGGAATAAAACACGCAAGTATAAAAGAGATTAATCAAAATCAAATCTGACGACGACCAATTCATATTTCATGTTAAGATGTTTTTTGTTATTAATTTGGCTTGAAATCAGATTTAGATCAGCTATAGTGTTTACACATGATGTAGGGTAATAAGAATATATATGCCAATATCAAACCATGCATTTTCTCATATTCGTACGCACTTGTAATGTTCATCCCAACTAAAGCCTCAAGGAAAATTATTCTTGGCTACATTTTTCAGAACGGAACCCGAGATTCGTGCGTCTTGTGCTGTCGATGATTTTGAACCACTGGCTTCCTGGATCGCACGTATTGTTCTTATTATCCAAACATTTGCAACTATTTGTGACAATGCTCTTCTCTGAATCTATGTCCAAACACACGCTAGTGCCATCTTCGAGTTTTGTGGACAGATGCATCTTAGAGTCTGAAATAGCCTCCCATTTTGAGCTGTCACTGCCGCAGATTATACCAAGCTTTGTAGGCTGCCCCAATTTGTCTGCTTGTAGGCAAAAATATGTTCCCTTTATTGTCAAGGTTTTTTGGGGAGTGTAGCTCCATGCTGAGGCATCGGAGCATGTACCTAAAACCAGGGGTTTTGATAACGACAATATTCTTCTCACACATAGGCCTTTCATGGGATGGAAAAGTATCTTATGTTGACGTGCTTCAGAGTAACCTGGCCCTGTAAATTTTTTTAGAATGATTATGAATCCCAGGTTCGCCGAGAAATTGTGCATGTTAAATTATGAGTGAACCTTATTTGGATAGTAGAAATCAAGAAAAAAGATGCACTGCAAATCTACCTCTAAATGGAGATTGAAGAACAGATAACTTTTGTAAAATACTTGTGTTCCTTGCTCCACACCAATTCCAATTATAAACTCCATAAGTTTCATCTAATCCAATCACCCCTTCTCTTAAATAATAACTTCCTGTTAGAGCCCACAATGCCCAATCCACGTCGAATTCGGCTGCCCACCCAACAAAACAATTCAAGAATCTGTGGTCATTCACACTAATACCCCTCATATCCACCCCAAATTCACTCACAAACAAGGGGTACCCTTGCTCCAGCAAAAAAGTTGCTCTCTTCATTGTCTCATCTACAACTTGCCCACATACTTGGTTAGGGTTGCCTGATTGCCATGCTGTGCCATCTGTGAAACTATACCAATGAAGCTCAAACACAGTCTTGTTAGAGTAACTCAAATTCACAGGTTTGCTAATAAGAAAAGATAGATCATTGTCGAATTTCAGCCCGGACAAAATGACAAGAACGTTGGGGTTGGTGGCATGTACTACTTCTGCTCCTTTCTGCATGTACCTGTCCATTACAAGACAGCGCATTGACTCGATTATACAATTTGTATCATAAAACAGTGATTTAATTTGAGATAGGGGATTCCAAGCGTTATTTAATGATACAGTTTATCTCCTCCTAGATATGTGACCTTGTTGTGATCTAGCGTTAGCTTCATATAAACGTGGAATCATGTATAAGTTTGATAGGCTTTACTCAAATGCAGTAGACTATCTTTCTTGATTTGAACTGTTCTGCAAACATACATCTTAACACTTGTGTGTTCTCCTTAAAAAAACAATGCAGAAAAAGGAATGACCCAGTAAAGGAATTGGGATGGCATCGGTAATCTGATTCCTATTAATCATTTATTTATAGGTTGAGTTAAGATAAAAACTCTGAATTTTGATGGACTAGAGAAAGCCATCCAAAATTGACTTTCATCAACTTTGGTTACTTGTGATGTGGCCAATTTTATTTATGATCTTCGCTGACCAGAATAATTGAGAGATTTATAAATTTGGAGATATTTCAAGTGTGACGTACTAATATTTTCAACATATATGGGTTCTTATAAGAGCAGTGTTATGATACAAACGTCGCTATGTTACCTGTACCAATCATTAATATTTTGTTTAGGACCTCTGAGTTCATTCCTCAAGCCCATGCCAACCACATTTTTGGTTCCATTGAAAGTGGTGGCAACCTTTGTTAGGCCCTTGATCCATGTGTCAGGGTTGAAATACTTGTCTCCGAAAAAGCCATTGTCATCAAAATTGCTGCAGCACCAACCCGGCTTGCTTATATGGTTGTCTAGTATGACCATCACGTCGTTCCTAGCAAGACTAGCGACCACTGCCTGAAACGTATCACTTCAAAACTGTCATCGACTCAAATATTAAATTTTTTTATCTATCATTTCGGAAGGAAAATTATATTATAAGTACGTTAGGACCATTGTAAATCTCTTACTAGCTACCTGGTATGCATTGATGAGAGTAAGATTAATCAGTGATGGATTATTTGCCTCGAAACCTGCGCTGGATTCGACCAATCCCAGGTTCTTGAAAGATTGTTTGACCGTAACAGAAGCCAATGTATCATTCGTAAACAAGAAAAGTGGCCATGTTAGTCTAACACAGTTGAATCCCATGTCAAGAATTTCTGCAGAAATAGCATCCAGTGGCTTCTTGCTCAGCCCTTCTGCCACCACCACCTCTAGATGCGCCGGCCAATTTACGCATGCCAGCTTTATGCGCTTGCCTGATTCATCGACGATTCACCGTGAGTCTGTGGAGAGCGGCTGAGACACCGTGAAAACACTGGTGTTCAATAAGAAGATTAATAGTAGAGGAGAAAGAAAATATAAGTGGAAATTGGATCTCAACCTTCCCATGTTGGTTTGTTTTGTTATCAAGAGTGGATTACATGCGCATGCATGTATGATATTTATATTGCTAATGGTCCCATCAAAGGAACTACTTAACTTTGTTAATCATCATCGTATATATATAATCGCTGCTAGCTTTTTCCTTAATTACGTCCATCAATTATTTGTATAATTATATAATTGTCTAGCTAGCACATTTTCTACGTTTTTGGTAAAGAGAATAAAGTAGAAGACATGCATGATTGATGTTTGGTAACACGCCAAGAAATATAACGTGGAAAGATTGTGAAGGCTCATTTCATGCTTAATAAAAATGAAAATTAGAAAAATGAAATAAATATAGATACCACGCATCACTTTTGTGACAAGAAAAAGGAATATGGTAATTGGAAGAACTACTTACAAGGCAACGTAGATATAATAAATCACATTATCGAACAACATATATATATATATATATATATATATATATATATATCAGTGACTATAGAAACTTTGTTACATAAGTTTAAAATTGTTTATTAGCGATGATATTTGTGCGAGTATGTGAGTTTATATTGAAATTTAAAATAAAAGGTCCCCTACATGTGCGTGTTTGAGAAATAAATTAGATTCATGTCAAGGAAACAATTTAGCTGCCTCCTCCTAGCTCTAGCATCCCCGACTGTCGCAGACATTTGTCTTCTCCAGCGACTTTTTTGTTTGCAAAAGGAAATCTTTTCTTGTGGGAAATGTAACTTCTCTTTCATTTCTCGTAAATTTTGTTTCTTTTAATATAACTACGTGTATTGCACTTGATATCCCCATGAACATTGTCCAAATTTTTTGTGTGCAAACTTTAAGTTAAATTATATAATTTATAAAAACTATCTATAAAAGCATATGATGATATATAATCAGTTAATGAAAATAATAATTATTTAAAAATGTTAACACAAATAGTTTTGAATAGAAAAATTGTAATATAAGACAAAAAATAAAAAAACAATAAAGAAGCATAGTACAGTAAGTTATGATGGAATCAAACTTTTTCTTGCTTGATCTTCACATATGCCACATTTTGTGTGTCATTTTTAGTTTTGACTTGTCTCTTTCTCTTTGTGGAGGAAGAAAGCTTGCCATCATCTTCAATCAGGACGTGGGTACTTCTTTTGGCATCATCAGCTAATTTTTTGTTGTTTCGTTGGCTTCGTGTCTTGGACATAGAACTATGTTTGATGTTTTTCCTCTTTATAAAAGTAGCAATTTTTTCATCATCTTCAATTTGAATTTGAGCTTTTGCATTGACATCTTTGAATTTTCTTGATTTGTGCTTTTGCAGGCTTTTGAAATCCTTCAACTATAATAGAATAAGTTGCATTATTGGTCGGAGTTTTTTCAGCAAATTTGAAAAGAAAGTTGTATTCCTCCTTTTCTGGCATTTCAAGGGCCATATAACATGGCGAAGCACTTGCATCCTACACAAAACCAAACACAAGTTAGTTATAGAGTTTTAAAGTTTAGGTGATATTTGTAGTAATTTGGTTTAAATTAAACTAACCTCAGCGACTGACTTGATATAGTATTTCACTGAACAACCAATAAAAGCAGCAGCTACGTCTTCAAATATTGTAATTTTTTACAGTCATTGTCTTTTTTGACATTTATCGTAACTCGATGCTGTGCATATGGCAATATGATAAAAAAAATATAAATGTATGTTATTATTTCATGAATAAAAAACAAATATGATGGATTTATACCTCGGCACTGCTTCGACAAGTATATGAACGCATTTGGTACAAGTTGTCGCATCTTTTTTTTAATAATTGCCCTCGAACAATTGTTACAAGCTTCGTACCAAGGGTTCAACCTGTTTTCAACTTCAAGTACACATTCTTTGAAAGAGTAGTATGTGTTCTAGTTCATTAGAACATAAGATCGATACATTCGATAAACCAAATAAAATTAGTGTTTTTGATAAATGGGAGAAACAATTAGTGCAATAAAATGAAAAAATTGTGAACTTTTTCTCTTACCTCGGTTAAATTTTTGCGTTCATTGAGCAATTGATTGATGTGATTTCTTTAGGACATTTCAGTTTAGTAGCCAGCCACAAATCATCGAGATTGTGGTCTTTACAACCCGAGTTCAGCCTATTTGTCGAAAACAACAAGAAGTATTAGTAATAAACAAATGTGATTATAAGATGTTACAACAAATTAAAGTGAATGTTCGACTTGTTATTACGTAATCAATATGTTTTTTCACAGATTAAATTATCAACACTCTTATTAACTTGGTTCATTCTAAATTGCAATTATTATAGGCATGCGTACAAATTAAAAAATTGATGCTCAGGGAAATAATAGAATTCAATTTGCTCACCATATATTTAAGTTCTCTGATTCGGTGCATTGTGGGTTTAGAAATATCATAGTAGTATATGTGGATTTCAATTGAACTGTGTCGGTGGATTACAATGAATTTTTGAACATATGGGAAATAACATTTTTTGAAAGTTAAGTGAAATAATATCATTTGTAGTTTGGGAAGATATTATATATTTGTAATTTAAAAACAATTTGTTTATCAGTCATGATTAAGGGTGTCAATCGGGTCGGGTGGGTCGGGTTTCGGGTCAACCCGCGAAATTTTTTTATTTTTTTCCCAACCCGAACCCGAAGCAACCCGAAAACCCCCAACCCGAACACGAACCCGTCTAACCCGACTCAACCTGTCTAACCCGACTAACCCAAATTTTTTTTATTTTTTTAAAAAAAATTAATGAAAAAAATTCGAAAAAATAAAAAATAATAGTAATATTTTAATTTAAACACATAATAACAAAATTTTCGATTTAAATTTGAAAGTTTAATTGTAGAAAATTCAAAAATATATTTACTAAATCAAATAAACAATTGTTAAAAAAATAAAAAAAATACAAATAAATATTAAATGATGAAAATTTATCATATAAATATACAATAAATTTTGTTCAAACATACAATATATAAAAATATAGGTAATATTTTTTAAAAAAAAGTTTTCGAGTCAACCCGACCCAACCCGAAACCCGTCTAACCTAGCACTAACCCGAGCCCAACCAACCCAAACCCGACCCGAACCCGAAAAACCCCAACCCAAACCTTATTTTTTTCGTGTTGGGTCGTGTCTAGTCATGATGGAAAAGAAATAAATATTCCTTTTGTATATGTGAAATGAAATAAGAACAAAATAAGTTCATATTTTTACCTTCTTGGGTTTGTTGAAGTTCACGATGACACATGATCCTGATAGCTGTCCTCTGTTTCTGAACATCGAAAGCAAAAGCATTTGGGTATTTAGTTCAGTTGTAAGCAAATAAATTCTTATAAATGACTACAATGTTCCCTATATTAGAAATCATCACGTCAAAAAGGAAATGTAGATTTTCATATTTTATTGGAAAAACGTAAAGTAAATATCTCGAGCAAGAACTTCATGGTACACCACATTTCTCGTCCATGTGTCACCAATGCTTGTGTTTGTGCTTGGCTTAATTAAGACTTTTGTATTTGCCATTGAAGTACCTCAAGATAGTGCAACATACAATTGTCAATGTGAAAATACAGGTTGGGGTAAATATACGTCAACGAATGGTATAGTTTGTCCTTGTGCTTTATTAATCGTCATTGCGAAACACAATCGAATTGGAAATTGCTTTCTTCTAAATTGGAAAGGGTAGCCTTCATTTTCTGCAGGAGATATAGGTATTCTCGGAATGAAAACATGTTTTCCGGTATGATGGCCAACTATGATTTCTGCGTGGATGACATTATCTTGGAATCCTCGACATATCATTCTTGTCCCATTGCACAAGCCATTTGATGGATCGAGATTCCTCAACAACATAACTGTACAATTCTTTTTCAAAACCAAACGATGAGGAGGCATGCCATTTGGAGTTAATGAGTTGAGAAATTCCGGTGGATAAAAATTTTGAGTGTCATCAACTGCTTCATCAAAACTTGTGAAAGTTCTGGTCTCACCAGGGAATGATTGAATTATTTTATCGTTCAACTTGTCAACATACTCATTCTTTGATGCAAGTATAGCTCTATTTGTCATGTAATCAGCTGACTGGAAATTTTTCTCTAGATTTGGGAAAATATGATCAATAAGCTTTTGTTCAGAGGAATCTTCATCATAATAATCATCATCATATTTTATAATCATATCATCTGGAATGTTGATATTGCCATCCGCATCTGAACGTTCAGTACCGTTGGCCACACGTAGGAAGAAATCACTAAACAAAGGATCTGATCTTGCTCGCATGTTTTCTGAAAGAGTTAGATGATAAATTTGTTCGTATAAATACGATTTCACCAAACTTGCATTAATCGTTTCTTGAACAGATGCTTCAGGAACAACTGGTAGAACTTGCATAAAATCACCTCCAAGAACGACCACTTTTCCACCGAACGGTTTCTGGATTCCTGTTAAGTCTCGTAAACTTCTGTCAACTGNAACTATAATAGAATAAGTTGCATTATTGGCCGGAGTTTTTTCAGCAAATTTGAAAAGAAAGTTGTATTCCTCCTTTTCTGGCATTTCAAGGGCCATATAACATGGCGAAGCACTTGCATCCTACACAAAACCAAACACAAGTTAGTTATAGAGTTTTAAAGTTTAGGTGATATTTGTAGTAATTTGGTTTAAATTAAACTAACCTCAGCGACTGACTTGATATAGTATTTCACTGAACAACCAATAAAAGCAGCAGCTACGTCTTCAAATATTGTAATTTTTTACAGTCATTGTCTTTTTTGACATTTATCGTAACTCGATGCTGTGCATATGGCAATATGATAAAAAAAATATAAATGTATGTTATTATTTCATGAATAAAAAACAAATATGATGGATTTATACCTCGGCACTGCTTCGACAAGTATATGAACGCATTTGGTACAAGTTGTCGCATCTTTTTTTTAATAATTGCCCTCGAACAATTGTTACAAGCTTCGTACCAAGGGTTCAACCTGTTTTCAACTTCAAGTACACATTCTTTGAAAGAGTAGTATGTGTTCTAGTTCATTAGAACATAAGATCGATACATTCGATAAACCAAATAAAATTAGTGTTTTTGATAAATGGGAGAAACAATTAGTGCAATAAAATGAAAAAATTGTGAACTTTTTCTCTTACCTCGGTTAAATTTTTGCGTTCATTGAGCAATTGATTGATGTGATTTCTTTAGGACATTTCAGTTTAGTAGCCAGCCACAAATCATCGAGATTGTGGTCTTTACAACCCGAGTTCAGCCTATTTGTCGAAAACAACAAGAAGTATTAGTAATAAACAAATGTGATTATAAGATGTTACAACAAATTAAAGTGAATGTTCGACTTGTTATTACGTAATCAATATGTTTTTTCACAGATTAAATTATCAACACTCTTATTAACTTGGTTCATTCTAAATTGCAATTATTATAGGCATGCGTACAAATTAAAAAATTGATGCTCAGGGAAATAATAGAATTCAATTTGCTCACCATATATTTAAGTTCTCTGATTCGGTGCATTGTGGGTTTAGAAATATCATAGTAGTATATGTGGATTTCAATTGAACTGTGTCGGTGGATTACAATGAATTTTTGAACATATGGGAAATAACATTTTTTGAAAGTTAAGTGAAATAATATCATTTGTAGTTTGGGAAGATATTATATATTTGTAATTTAAAAACAATTTGTTTATCAGTCATGATTAAGGGTGTCAATCGGGTCGGGTGGGTCGGGTTTCGGGTCAACCCGCGAAATTTTTTTATTTTTTTCCCAACCCGAACCCGAAGCAACCCGAAAACCCCCAACCCGAACACGAACCCGTCTAACCCGACTCAACCTGTCTAACCC
This sequence comes from Primulina huaijiensis, assembly GCF_012295235.1. Classification (NCBI taxonomy): domain Eukaryota; kingdom Viridiplantae; phylum Streptophyta; class Magnoliopsida; order Lamiales; family Gesneriaceae; genus Primulina; species Primulina huaijiensis. Next base: position 23,658,152 of record NC_133311.1, on the reverse strand, counting down.
GACTAACCCAAATTTTTTTTATTTTTTTAAAAAAAATTAATGAAAAAAATTCGAAAAAATAAAAAATAATAGTAATATTTTAATTTAAACACATAATAACAAAATTTTCGATTTAAATTTGAAAGTTTAATTGTAGAAAATTCAAAAATATATTTACTAAATCAAATAAACAATTGTTAAAAAAATAAAAAAAATACAAATAAATATTAAATGATGAAAATTTATCATATAAATATACAATAAATTTTGTTCAAACATACAATATATAAAAATATAGGTAATATTTTTTAAAAAAAAGTTTTCGAGTCAACCCGACCCAACCCGAAACCCGTCTAACCTAGCACTAACCCGAGCCCAACCAACCCAAACCCGACCCGAACCCGAAAAACCCCAACCCAAACCTTATTTTTTTCGTGTTGGGTCGTGTCTAGTCATGATGGAAAAGAAATAAATATTCCTTTTGTATATGTGAAATGAAATAAGAACAAAATAAGTTCATATTTTTACCTTCTTGGGTTTGTTGAAGTTCACGATGACACATGATCCTGATAGCTGTCCTCTGTTTCTGAACATCGAAAGCAAAAGCATTTGGGTATTTAGTTCAGTTGTAAGCAAATAAATTCTTATAAATGACTACAATGTTCCCTATATTAGAAATCATCACGTCAAAAAGGAAATGTAGATTTTCATATTTTATTGGAAAAACGTAAAGTAAATATCTCGAGCAAGAACTTCATGGTACACCACATTTCTCGTCCATGTGTCACCAATGCTTGTGTTTGTGCTTGGCTTAATTAAGACTTTTGTATTTGCCATTGAAGTACCTCAAGATAGTGCAACATACAATTGTCAATGTGAAAATACAGGTTGGGGTAAATATACGTCAACGAATGGTATAGTTTGTCCTTGTGCTTTATTAATCGTCATTGCGAAACACAATCGAATTGGAAATTGCTTTCTTCTAAATTGGAAAGGGTAGCCTTCATTTTCTGCAGGAGATATAGGTATTCTCGGAATGAAAACATGTTTTCCGGTATGATGGCCAACTATGATTTCTGCGTGGATGACATTATCTTGGAATCCTCGACATATCATTCTTGTCCCATTGCACAAGCCATTTGATGGATCGAGATTCCTCAACAACATAACTGTACAATTCTTTTTCAAAACCAAACGATGAGGAGGCATGCCATTTGGAGTTAATGAGTTGAGAAATTCCGGTGGATAAAAATTTTGAGTGTCATCAACTGCTTCATCAAAACTTGTGAAAGTTCTGGTCTCACCAGGGAATGATTGAATTATTTTATCGTTCAACTTGTCAACATACTCATTCTTTGATGCAAGTATAGCTCTATTTGTCATGTAATCAGCTGACTGGAAATTTTTCTCTAGATTTGGGAAAATATGATCAATAAGCTTTTGTTCAGAGGAATCTTCATCATAATAATCATCATCATATTTTATAATCATATCATCTGGAATGTTGATATTGCCATCCGCATCTGAACGTTCAGTACCGTTGGCCACACGTAGCAAGAAATCACTAAACAAAGGATCTGATCTTGCTCGCATGTTTTCTGAAAGAGTTAGATGATAAATTTGTTCGTATAAATACGATTTCACCAAACTTGCATTAATCGTTTCTTGAACAGATGCTTCAGGAACAACTGGTAGAACTTGCATAAAATCACCTCCAAGAACGACCACTTTTCCACCGAACGGTTTCTGGATTCCTGTTAAGTCTCGTAAACTTCTGTCAACTGCTTCAATTGCTAACCATTTTGCCATCGGTGCCTCATCCCATATGATTAAATGTGTTTTTCTACATAACTCTGCAAGTCCGCTTTGTTTCGATATTGTACAATAACTTTTATCATGCAAGTCAATGGGAATTTTAAATCGTGAATGGGCTGTCCGACCACCCTGCAATATAGATGCCACAACTCCTGAAGTTGCTGTGGCAAGTGCTATCATTTTTCTTGATCTTAGATTGGCTAATAAAGCACGGTATAAATAAGTTTTCACTGTTCCTCCAGGTCAATCGACAAAGAATAATCCATTTTTTTGTGCATATAAACAATCAATTATTGTAGAGAATGCATTTCGTTGTGCTGTATTCAGGTTGGATTGAGCTAAGTAATCTTCATCTGGAATGTGAACGGCCAACTCATTGAGAATTTCTCGAGGGATTACTTCACTTGGTTCATCTATTGGAGTTGTTACTTTTGGCATATAATAAATTCCAATATCTTTGCCCATGCTTTCTAGAAGCATACTGAGACTTTGTAATGTTTTTGCCGTCAATAATCCCTGCATATAGAGAATTTTTTTTGAAGTCTTCGGACATTGCTTCAAAGTAAGTCTCCCATAGTTTTCTAACATCTGTTGGCTCACAATATACCAAAATCTTTGCAAACAATCTTAGTAATGCGTGTGGCATTTGGAAGCTAACGGCCTCATTTAAACACTAAAAAATGCTTTTATCTGATTCAAGCAGTCCTCTTCTTTGTGCAGCCTCTTTGAAAGTAAAGCAAATATTTCCGTCGATTGTTAACAGATTGTCAAATGAAGTTGGACCTCTAACATGATTAAGTAACGGTCTTAAATAATATCTTTCACCTTCCACGGGATTAGCTCCATTTACACGACCAATGACCTTCCCTTTTTTCCTTTCTTGCCAAAACTTGTTCTTTTTATCCCACACATAATATTCTGAAAATTCACTATATAAAAGAGATTTTGCTCTATCATTTGATGCGCACATCTGAAAAAATTCTGTTAGCATTGTTTTGGAGACATGCTCCCACTGTAGAACATTTATCATACTTTGATTCTTCCAAAATGTGACACATTGTTTATTTGGCAAGTGCAGTGGCAAATTAATCACTGCTGGGGATATCTCATTGAGGTCAAACTCAAATATCCTCCAAAGAGCTTCTTGTGCTGACACCCATCTTGCATCTTGGAAGTTTTCAATCTCATCTATTACGTTTTCTCCATCATCGTGAGCAATATGCACTGCCACTTTATCATGTCCTTTATAAATATATTTGTATAGATATTTCACAGCTGTCAATCCAGAGCAAACTTCCACATTAATGTGACAATCATACCTTAACATGAGGTAAGGATTATGAGGAACCACCCATTGGATATTAAGTTTTGCTCTTCTCACATATATTGTTTGGCCATTTTTTCTTCTTCTATATATTGGATATCCATCTTTTCCTTGTGTTGTAGTTTGACAAAATAGCCTTGGATAATGACTTTTACATTGTCCATTAACCATGCAAAATTTTTTTTTATTCATATCTCCACAAGGACCATGTATCATATGTTTTACAACCAAATCATATAGCTGATGATGTGTATCTTTGTTAGGAAGTTCCACAAATACATAATAATCAAACTGATCAGGAGTATTTATTTTGTAGGTATGTTTTAGTATGACCAACATGTGAACATGAGGCAATCCTCTTTTTTGGAACTCAATTACATAGACATATGCATCGACTTTTCGAAATATTTCTTTTTTGATTATCTGAGTTTTCAAATCATTAATTTTGCTCGAAACACCCTTGACGTTAAGTCTGGCCGGTCCTGAGCTTTTTGTCCTTCTTTAAGTTTATCCTTTATCTCTTTCCATTCTGGATTACAAGTCATTGTAATGAAGAGATCTGGTTTACCAAATGTTTTCACTAATGCCATCACATCAAGATATCAACATCGCATATCCCTTGGGCCTCCGATGAAAGATGCTGGTAGTACAATTCTTTGGCCAACTTCACTGCCTCTAGTTTCTCCTCTAATAATGCTGTCTATTGTACCTTGATAAAACTCAACTCTCATCTCAACCTGATTTCTTCGATTATAGTCCAATCTAGTCGTTTCAAGCTTTATATACATATATACTATGTACTGTTGGAACAATCTACCTGCATATAGAAGAACTGATGTCAAATGATCTCTCATTTGTAACTTATAACAATAATATTCTCGACATGACACCATTTTATTGCTTTCTTTAATGATACCTATGATAATATGAAGATAACAATAAAACTTCATTAGAATAAAAAATCTATTAATTTATTTATATCAAATGGTTAATTGCGCAAGCAACACATGCAATGTTGGTGTAAACATTTAAATTCAAATTCAACGTCAGTACTTTTTAATTTAAATTAATAATAGTGAAAATGATTAATTGCACAAATAATATATTAGTAATTTTTTTGGTTTAATTAGTTTTAATTATAGATTGGTGCACAAACGTATATTAATGGTATCAATAAGCTTAGGAAATATAGATTACACATAGTAATGCAGAAAAAATTAATAAAAATACCTTGTTATTCTTGGTTAAGCATATCTTCAATGGACGAAAAATTAGTTTCTCATGTGGAAGATTGTTTGTTGCCACATATACTTGAACCGGTCGTGTATTTCGGAATATTTTGGTGCCAACCATTTTCTCTAGTGGAAAAAGAAGTGGATATTGTAATGGATCATAACATCCGAAATAATGTTTAATTCTATGATATGCATCATTATGTCCATGGATAACAATATCTCTATCATATGGTATATTAGGACTGTTTTATTCAATCCGAATTACTGCAACTTGGTCAGCTGTTGGTGAATCATAACAATGTTGATCGAGCCCCGCATTTTGACGAATATGAAGATTTATTTTGTCGATACAAGGAATATCATTTATCCTCCGCAACAATTCCGCATAAGGGTTATTTCCCATAACTTTCATTAAGACTTTCATAGCATCTTCATTAATCTGGGTGTTGTCCATTATATTCATTCTATTATGTAGTTCATTGTCAATATCCCAGAAATATAATTGAAAATGAGAAGGTCCACCTTCATTAGGCACTAAAGACGGAAGGTTGTGAAATATTTGGCCTAAGGCTCTAAAAGTGTAAACCCCTCGGCTGGAAGATGCTAGTTCTTTATCAATTTTAACACCCGATGAAGTGAATGAGAAGATACTATTATAAGCTCGCACATTTTTCCGAAATCGCATAGCTTCTGTTGATTCATAGTCAGTGAATAAATTGAGCACATCAGGTGGCACTTCTGTGGCTGTGAGCTTTATCTTGCCATTATCGCCACAAAAAGTTGGAGGCTCAAATTGAAATTTCTTAGCACCACAATAACAACATACATACATCGGACGTAGCTCATGTGGCTGAAGCAATGTCGACTCATGTGTTGATCCATCTAACCACAATAATAAAAAAATATAAAATATAAGTGTTAGATAACAAATATATCTTTAATATATTATTGATATCAATTTGACATTTGTCGTTGATAGATACCTAGATTTCGTAAAGCCTTGAGCAACCCATCACAATTTTGTCTGTGCGCTTTTTGAGATGTGGTAGGATGTAAATCAACATCTTTTCTTTTCTTCCGATTTTCCAAAACTTTATCAATATATTGTCGACGCTCCTGAACTGATAAGGTCTTATATTTTTTCTGTGAACTCTCCGAGCTATTCTTTTTCACCTCATCTTTAAATTGTATGAAGTTTAATTAGGCAATTATCATAGGATATAGCATAGATTGTATCGATAAACCAAATAAACTTTTTAAAGACGTTTCACCTTCATATCGCACTTTATGGAGAAAAAGTTGTTGTGTTTCTAATCCAGCCATCATGCCAAACAACATACTGTTTGGAAAAAGATGGATGAAGATTCATGGTAAGAACTTTCAATAATATACTCTATCATATTAAGTATAAATGAATTAAACAGAATAATACATCTAGAATGACATAAAAGGATTTGAACTAAGCAATCAAGAGATAAGAAATATGTTTTTCTACCAATTACATCAACAAACTGATAAGTATGATCCTGAAATTGAAAATAAGTCATATTCAAGGTCCAAAATTGTGGGACTCTTTATTAATATTTTGGTACAAAAATATTTTAAATTATTTTTCACATATATTTATGCAGCTATGGATGGATCTCAGCCCAAAATTGATGTTCTATAAATTGACTTCAAAGAATTTTCGTAAATTTACATGGACAGCGACAGGCTCTACCTCTTCATTTGCTAATGTTAAGAAGCGTGTTCAAATCACTACTGAATAATAGTCAGTTTTACAGAACGTACAATAAATAAGATTTTTACACATCTACGATATCTTTTTCGGATATTTATTTGGTTATTTATCATTATAAGTTACACTAAATCTTTCAGTAGAAAACTAACTGTATGCAGTCATGTAGAGGCATGGGAAATGGGAATAATGGCTACGGAGGTATGAACATTTTTTGTCAATAAATATGCAAATGCGACATTTAGTACATTTAATTTTAACTTAATTCAAAAAAATATATATTTCATAAGATATTAATAAAACCTTTACATACATTACTTAGTAATATGTCATATCACTACAAAGAAAAAAAATTCAACCAGCAAGAGTTTCAAACAGTAGTTGGAAATTAACTAAAAAATGTGAATAAACCGTGCTAAACAGTTTTATAAATTCCATAATTAATTCAACATTTTTTTACTGTATTATATATTTATATTTGGTCAACTAACATTTCCAATATATGTTTATATTTAAATCAATTAAATATAACTAATTCACTAAACTATTATAACATTATTAAAAAATAGCAGATGTGTCCGATATTTTTTTTATAAGTAAAAGAATAAACATAAAAACCTATATAAAAGTGCAAATTATTGACTCAACAATAAAAAGTGAATATCTCGAAAGTTAAGGGGCCGATGTGTATTTAATCCTTGAGAAAAAATTGAAACTTTATCTGGTTCATTTCTGCACTCCGCTCTTAAACCCCAGCTTGAGAATTTTGTGGGTTCTGGATATATTATATCCTATCAATGGCTTCAGCGCCCTTTACGCAATTTTCATTTATGCCCAGGTTCTCTTTCTTCATTTGTTTTGATTTTTTTGAAAGTGTGGTGGCATCTTATTTCAATTTTTCCAATTACACCTAAAACAACCCTACCTCTATTTAATTAGCTTTCAATTATATATATTTTAAGCAATAGATGAGTTGTGATTTTTTATATTTTATCTGAAAGTTTTAATTTCCTGTAATTTATTTCAATTTTTGAAAGATTTAATTGATTTCAATTTTTCCAATTATTCTTTATTTAATAATTTACTTTCTTTCACTTTAATTTGTATTTTATCCATTATTGTGCATGAATTGGTGGTATGAGAAAGAGGAGGGGATCGTGAATCGTAATTCATTTGAACGATCTTAGTTTTAAATTTATGAATTTCAAATGCAAAAATTTGTAACTTCTAAATTTCATTTATTTACCATGAAAATTTGCTCGATTGAATATAGTATTTCATTGTCGATTTAAAATAATTAAGTTTGAAATTCAACACACACTGTACAAGCTTTAGATGTTATATTAATTAAATCCATTCAACACTTAGAAGCCGTACTTTCAGCGTCATAATTCCTCTTACTAACTAAAAGAAATATGTTTTATATATTGAAATGTTGTTATCTCTGTTCATAGTGTTTACTGAAATAACAATTACCAAAAGGCCACAAGGAGATTTTCAATCTCTTAACGTGAAAAAGTTGAACATCAACAAATGAAAATGCATGCTGTTACCTTGTACCAAGTCTGCTTGGCTTGGACAACCAAGTGGGGAACTTGCTGTAGATTGCCCTGATTCTTCCCCTTCCAAACCAATATGGTGAAATTATAAGGCTCTAAATGTCAATTAATTATTAGTAGTGATGAGGTATTTATGTCCTATTATTTTTATCTTTACATTACATTATTTTGTTCAAGTTTACACGAAGCGTTTTCTTGTCAATGCACAATCGAAAAACAATGTCAATTATACACACTTTTATAGGTATATAGAGGCTCTAAATGTCAATTAATTATTAGTAATGATGAGGTATTTATGTCCTATTATTTTTATCTTTACATTACATTATTTTGTTCAAGTTTTCACGAAGGGTATTCTTGTCAATGCACAATCGGTAAACAATGTCAATTATACACACTTTTATAGGTATATAGATATAGATATAGATATAGATTTATAGGTATATAGATAGATTCAAGCTTGCACGAAGGGTATCCTTGTCTGTTACCTTGTACCAAGTCTGCTTGGCTTGGACAACCAAGTGGGGAACTTGCTGTAGATAGCCCCGATTCTTCCCCTTCCAAACCAAGCTGGTGAAATTATAAGGCTCTAAATGTCAATTAATTATTAGTAATGATGATGTATTTATGTCTTATTATTTTTATCTTTACATTACATGATTTTGTTCAAGTTTGCACGAAGGGTATTTTTGTCAATGCGCAATCGGAAAACAATGTCAATTATACACACTTTTATATGTATATAGATTCAAGTTTGCACGAAGGGTATTCTTGTCAATGCATAATCGGAAAACAATGTCAATTATACACACTTTTATAGGTGTATATATAGATATAGATAGTTATTATTTTTATCTTTACATTAAATTATTTTGTTCAAGTTTGCACGAAGGGTATTCTTGTCAATGCACAAATGGAAAACAATGTCAATTATACACACTTTTATAGGTATATAGATATAGATTTAAATCTCTCTGTGTGTGTCTTTATTGGAAAGAAGAAGAGAGACGCGCAGTCTGAATGATGGAGTTGTCAAAATTCAGGGGAGCCGTTAATTTGGAACTTTGCTGTCCACCAAATATTAATGGGATGACGGCGGATCCACAACCTGATTGGAGCTTTGACAACTTACTGTCAGAGCTCAATACGATTGAAAAGAAGCTCATCGCGAATTTAGATCTTCCTGTACCTTTTGACAAGAAGCAGCCTAGGTAAATTTTTTATTTTGCTTCATTATATGAAGTTTATTGGTGATAACTTTGCTTTACTCATTCAGAAACTTGAGAGCTTCAAAGGAGAATTATTGCAGCACAGGGGGATTTGTGATGCATGTGTCAGATCATGGATTGGGTTTTTCTGATAGTGACACTGAAGAAGAGGTGGTTAACACATCCATGTTTTCAGGCAGAAGATTTGGTTTGGATGAAGTCTATATGAGGTTTGTACTTGACTACTTATCAAATAAGAAAGAAGTGAAATACTTGAAGTGCAAATCACTCATTACAAAGTATTATCTCCATATTCTGTCTTATTGTTTTCGTAGTTTTTGTTATGAGGCCATCTTCCTCTCCTTTGAAGTGAAAAATTGAATCATTTGTCTCTCTCATATCTATCACTATGTGAATTGAGATGAAAATATAATAATAGAGTGAATGTCGGAAAGATTTATTCAACAATAAACATTACCATGTTGGCTACTCCGTTGTATGAAATACAATTTTTTTCTGGTAAAATCCTTGTTGTTTCTGCAAGGACTTATTTTTTCGATTACGATTCTACATAGGCTTGTTGGATTAAATACTCGTTATTTTCCCCTCCTCATTTACAAGTTGACCTGTTCCTTAATTCTTAGTGTACACCAGGCTGTTGATCACCCTTTTTTTTTTGCTTGCAGTGATGATTCCGATTATGATTTGCCTGTTGATGCTCAATGTCATTTGATGGATAAAGTGGGATTAACAGAAGGTGCACTCCATGAGCTAAATCATGAATTTCAGCTTTATGTTTCGGTGAGTAGACATACTTGATTTGTGTGTGATGATTTGAGAAAAGGATATCAACGAGGTTAACAAATTTGAGCTATCTTTTTCCATCAACTCTAATTTTCATGATGGATTAGTGCGTGTTTGATCTTAATTTTTTCATTCATTCTTTTAACATCATAGGACTAATAGTTGTTGACCTTTCTTCCCATTTTTCTGACAACAGGAGGAAGTGAGAAATAAAATATCAATCTTAGAGACAAATTTGGTGACGGAGAATGAGAAGTTTGCTTCTGAAATTGCTAAAATCAATAAGCATAGAAGAACACAGCAAGAGAGGGAGCGAAAATTTGATTTGCAGTATCAACGTACAATGTATGACTTTTTAAACTGCATACCTCTGACTCTTAATTTTTATTATGTTTCCTATATTTAGATGTTGAAATGGGTTTGAGACTTTCTAACCCGGCATATTTTATGTATGCTATGAAGATGTTCTTTCTTTTAGCAACTTCCTTTGGAGTTTCTCCCATAATAAGTGGCTGCTTGAAAGCCAATTTGGAAACTCTTCCTTTTGAAAAATCTTATATCTGTAGCTGTACTACCTGATAACTCATAGTATCTATTGGTAATGGGAAGCGACGCTTATCTTGTAATTGACTACCTGACAAAACTCATCAAATTTGTTACTGTTTTGAGATTATAAAGTTCCATGACACTTGTGAGAATTGGAAGGTCATTAAGGTGTACTTATATGATTGGAACTTGCTAAACACTTATCTTGTAATTGACTACCTTGATATGATTTTTCACGGCTCAGAAATTCTTTCAAGTGTTTAGCGAGGCTTTCAAGGTTGCGTTCCTATTATGTCTGCTCCGATAATTTGAATAGAATGAGAATACTGTGGTTAAGACTTTATTGAATTATGGCAGTGCAGAAGCACTTGATAATCATCTTACAGCTGTACAAAGAGATCATGAGCACATATCACAACTAGAAGAGAAAAGAATAAGAGACGACGCAGCTCGTGAAGAGGCTAAACGGAAAGAGAAGGCTCTCATTGAAGAAAAATTACGTCAAGAAAGGATCAAAGCTGAAGAAGAGGTTCTTTCCGCACCTATATCATTTAAATATTTTTTGTATCTAAACATGATGTATGCTTATTGGCGTTCATCGTCTCTATAATTCTTTTATTTCTTTTTCTGTTACGGCAACTAGCCAATCTTATCTCAAATTAAGACAGTCCTTACTGTAGTAGAAAAATGATTCTATTGAATTCATAAATATTTTCATGAGCCTTTGGGAATTTGTTTTTCCCCCCATGGAAATGAGGCAGATGTGACAGACATTCATATATGTATGGTTTTTCTGTCCATTACTTCTTATGTGCAAACATAAAAACGAGAACGAACTTTTAATTGATGAAAAATCTTCAGATATCCCAGCATGGAATTGTCTTCCATATCTTACTGTCACGTTGTGTATGCATCTATCTGAAAGTTTCCAACCATTGGAAAATTGCTCAGAAAGAAATTGTTTCTAAATTGCACACCAAATGATGGATGATCCATTTCATGCATTCGATTTGCCAAGAAAAATAGTTGTAGCTATGTGAATATGCATCCATCGTCCACTATTTGTTTCGTATCTTAAATAACTGTTTTTTTGTCTGGTATTTTTGAATCAATGTAGGCTAGGCTACAAGCTGAGAGAGCTGAAATGGCTAAAGTGGCTGCCGAAGCTGAGAAGCAGTATGTTGAAGAAAAGAAGCAAGCTGCTGAAGCAGCTGCAACCAAAAATGCTGTTGAAACTTTAAGAAATGGTGTTCCCATGGTACTGGATTATTCGAAGGAAACTCTTGGGCAGGTTGCGGCTACAGGGTCTGACGATAAGAAACAGGTTTCATTATCAGGTATTTGGGGACTGTGTTATGTTGATAAAGAATAATTTTCATTTCGTCCCCCATTCTAATCTGAAGTTTGACTGAGTCTATTTGACAGAAATAAATATGACTAGAGCTTCAAAAAATGCTTTAGAATTGGAGGATAAAAGACTACAGATTTATGAAAAGTTGACATCTGAAAATGAGGCTATTAAAGGAAGTTCTAATCAGGTAAATCATTATGGATGATTTGAATTTCAAATTCTTAGATTACTGTAGTATACATTTAAATATCTTAACAGGTTTATAGAATCATTTGTCCAAAATAAGTAAGGCACATAAGGTGGTCGCAACTTTGAAAAGATCGCCGCATGCTAGAGTAAATTGTGTTTGGTGGTTCTTAGGATTCATTATCTGTCTGTGATGTTGTTCATGAGCACAATTTCAATGATATGACATTTATGAACCACAATTGTCTGTCCAATCCAGGGTAAGCGAAGAACTGGACAGAATTTCAATAGGCTGATTAAAACCATCTCTGCTACTGTAGAAAATGTCAGGTCAGTTTGATTTGATCATTCTTTCATTTTAACAAACCAATAAGTCTTTCAGTTTGTTGTTCAATAGCTTTTATTTTCTTCTGATAAAATATCTTATGTTATGTGCGAATTGCACATTTTTGTTTTTTTTTTTCAACAGAACAAAAGCAGATGAGTTGGTCAATATAATCAGCAGTCCGGAGTATCCTCAGTCCCTCAGTATCCTGTCCTTCGCAGAAAAGGTACTGTTATTATCACTTGAAGGAGATATGTGTTTTCATTTATTTGTTTGATTACATAAGAGATTTGATATTTAATATATTTAGGTGGAAGAAAATTACATCGTCATGCTCAGAGAATGTCTGATAAATGTGTGTTTACTGAGGGAGTCGTGATGTTTACAGGTGGTCTTCAACTGTGAAAATTCTCAAAAGAGCAACGGATTTATTTTTTCCTGTAGTCGTGTCATTGTTCTCGTCACCTCCAAGGTAAACTCTGCTGTGAAGAATTCCATTGCCACTTGTTATCTAATGATTCTATTTAGTTATTATGGAATCAATTGTTCGCTACAAACTCCTTTTATGTTCTCTTCTTTTATATAAGACAATTCTTCTTTATGGCTGGATTTGTATGCTTGTGTCCATTGAAGCAGCAATTCAGCATGTTGATCCTTGAAAATATGTTGTTTGATAACTTTTTTCATTGAATACAGATTCCATTGGCTTTGGACACTCTCATGGCGGAGTTAAACAGAGTTTGCATGTACACTGTGCCCAAATTTGTAGAATACTCTTCGGTAATAAATCTAATTCGGTGTTTTAAGCATTTGTTTTTTTGTTTGTTTTCTATTTTTCTTTCTTATGGTTTTCTGATATAAAAGTATGGGCAGTTTCATTTAATTTTAAAGTTCTCTTCAAGAGTCATATGAAATGATTGGACTCTTAAGTTCAGAAACATTCTTGTTCTCTTTTGGCTTTTTGACAGAACTGCTGTAAATTGTTACCATATTTATGTTATCTTTAACAGGTATTGTTTCAAACCAGAGAAGCTTATTTCAAAGCTATTGGCTACAAGGAAATAGATGGAAAGATCGAGAGCACTGATAGTTATGTAGAGAGATTGAGTTCAATCATGAGACTCTATGGAGCTTTAGTGCAGGTTTGGTGCTCCATCTCTACTTGAGTTTTTAACCAAAATCTTCCAATGCATTTTACTGGTATGATACAAGCCTTAGTTCTGATAGTCTTGTTTTGGCAGACTGAAATTGGTGGCTTTCAGAATCTCCATGGACTTAACGAAGGTTGGGCATGGCTTGCAAGTTTTCTAAATTCTCTCCCGGCTAATCTTTATACCGCAGTTGCACTTCAACATTTTCTTGAAGTAAGCTGGCATTTGCCTTTTCACATTTTTTTATATTTGATGCATAAGTAAGAAGTCATTTACGAATGTCCAGATGTCTGGATATGCCCTTTACCGAAGATACAGAAATCAATTTGAGAAGTTGCTGAGGATTATTGCCCAAGACTTCCTCAAAGCACTAAAAGAAGGCAATTCAGATTCAGTAAATGCCAAGCTGATCAAGGTGAAAACGTCTATCGTTAATTACATAGAATCAAGCCAGTTCAAGAAGGAACCAGAAGGATTGAAACTGAGAGACCATTTGGATTCGAATGATTTTTTTTGATGTTCCATTTTTTGACATCTATTGATGTGCGGTTCATCTGATCAATCATACGTGCCAATGTTGCTGGACTACTAGAACACGAAAGCCAAACGTCGGGAAATGTTACCTAATTTGACTACATCCTCTTGAATGATGGACATCCTCCCGAATTTTAAGTGCTCCCAAAATTATACTCCATGACCAAAGAACACATAAAAGGGTGGTTGTGAAGATTTTTTTTTCCCGCAAATTAGTTGTTCTGAATTGCATTTTTGTTTCTGGAGCGGAGAGCATATGGATACTACTAGCAATCTTTTTTAGGAATTCTCGAGTAATACCTGTGGATTGTCAAACAAAATATGGAACTTTTCCGTTGTACTACAGCATTATGTAAAACAAGGTTGATCGAATCCCAATTTAGTTATTGTCGTACATCAATCAAATCCAACTGATATTTTTAGCTTCTCTATTTACTTAAAATATTTCTTTTCGAACATATAAATTTCAAGAAAAAGTAACAAAAATGAGAAACATTTGACTTGCTGCTACTGTTTGGATTGAGGGCTCTGTAGCTTGATTGGATGCTTCAATGTAATTATTCCTATCTATGGATACAATTTTATTCTTGTCGTGATCGTGCTTCGGCATATCGGACAATAAACAAGGCCTATTCCACAGTCACAACAGGTCTGGCCAAGAACGACAAAACCAAAAAGATTCAAGATGGCATCATTCTTCGTGAAATAACCTCGTTATGTAGAGAGAAGTTGTCAATCTTTACCTGATGTCCACAGCCAAAAGCCATGTCTTTTGAGTGGCTCTTACAAATTGGACAACCCTGACGAGGAAACGATTAAGATTAGAAATTCAAGAAATAAAAACACTCGAGTGTTGAAAACTCGACACCAAACAAACATTCCACTCAGCTAGCTGTCCGTATGCTCGACAAGTGATAACAATTGCCCTGCTAGGATTATGGTGAATCCATTACCTTGATGTCATACATGTTGCTCGGTGGTGATTCATGGGCAGAATAAAACAGAGTACTGTGCGGAAAACTGCTGGAACCATACGGCTTAAATGAACTGCCGCTGGAAGAAACTCTGCCATGAGAAGGTGGCGGAAGCACAGCTCTGCTTGGAGGATTCCCAGTCTGATTGCTGCTACAGAAAATAAAAATACTTCCAGTATTTTATCTCTATACTAGAGTTTTACACACACACCTACATAAATGCATACATGTGTGTGTGTGCGTGAGTGAGAGAGAGTGAGATAGAGACCTAATACAATGTTTGATAAAGAATATCCAATCATTACCCGAGTATGTTGAGTTCTATGGTTGCAAGGTACTGAGAAGGTATTTCCATCAGGGCTGAGAGGGCAAATTCCGCCTCTTTTCTTGAATAATCAATGCTCTTTGACATGATATCTGTGAAATTGACGAACTAGGAAAAACATAGGAATACGTAATAGTTTTTCATTCCAGCAGAGTTTGCACTAAACATTTGATTTTTTTATTACTATGAGGTTTGCTACCTGAAAATTGTCGAATGCTCTTGCTGGAATGTTATCGTCGAATTCCTGCATGATGTCCCATGGGCCATCTCCAACTCCGACAAGGATAATCGATAAGGGGTATTCGCTGCTTTTGAATGTAAATTTAAGTATTATACCAACAGGAAAATGATCCCATTTTGGTTTAATATTACCTAGCTTTTACTATAGCTTCAACGGTTTTCTTCTCCTGTGAGCTCAATTGACCATTTGGTGTATCACTGCTTCTTGTCACCTACACGCACATTCATTCATTATTACATGATCATGAATATTAATAACAACTAAGGATATTTCCCATAAGTCCTAGGCTTTTAATGCGCTTACTCCAAACATGAAATGCTAGTCGAGCACCTCCTAAATAGGATATGCATTTTTCAGGCATTCTGAGAATATCTGAACTTAACATTACATTCGAGGAGTTGAGAGGCAATTCCTTTCCAACAGTCTCTCAGCGTGACATCTTTCATAACAAGAACTTAAAGTGAATATAGTTATTGTACCTGGCCATCTGCGATGATGAGTAAAACATGGTACTGGCCTCTACTTTCCTCAACAATGCTCATAGCCATTTCAATAACCGGTGCAAATGATGTTGGACCTGAAATCAATGCAGAATTTGTGACTACTCATCGTGGCAGACTCAATACGACGAAATTGGTCCCTTTGAACTTAGAAGGTTTTCAAAATTCATGCACGGTTTCGGTTATGTTCACTGGCTCTACTCTGCCAAAAAAGGTGTGGATGCGAGTACCTGAAAGACGAAGCTGAGGAACTAACTGGCGGTATCTGGTTAGCACCTCTTCGAATCCCTCACAAAACCTTCCGTCTGGATAAAAACTGAAGACATGTTGGTCGTGTGTCGATGCTGCAAGAAAAATTTGTACCGTCATTACAACTGAATGATCGTTTTCTTGTTGATTAGATATATCCCTCTTGAAACTTTACCATCTCCAAATCCAAAACATGGAATCAGGTTATCTTCATCAAAAGATGACAGGGTTTTCCCAATGATGGTTATGGCTTGTTCGTAGGGATTTTGGACATTCCCGAGATGATGCAAGCTATTCCGGTTAAAAGACTTGGCTCCTGGTTTTCATCAAAAGTTAGCATAATCCTATAAATTTTTCTGAAGGATTTGTCGAAAAATTTATACGTATGTTTGAAGTTTTCAACCTGTCCACTCATTACTCTTTGTGAAATCAATACCAACAATTAGATTGGAAGACTCTAATCCCGACCGGGAGAGGGCAGCCGTTACCTGAGAAAAAGTAAATAATTACTAGGTACTCCATTTATCAAGATGATGTGGATAGTTATTCGGAAGAGAATGGTGAATTAAATTTTTTTGAGCAGAAGTTGCCATTTTTTTTTTTTTATAAATTATATATGTAACTTCATCATTTTTATAGATGTGACACACCTAGCCTAACCATCCAGTTGTCGTCCTTACACGGCTAAAATCAATCAAATGGAACAAGAATTCCGCGTGCAATTCAACACGATGGCCTAACCTGATCCAAAGTTTGGTAATTGTCATCAATTCTTGAGAATTTCCTGTCCAGCCGGCGTTGTGGTGCAAGGGTCGAAAGAGCATGGTGGTGCAGTGGGGTACAACACTGATGGTGGTGCAGTGGGTGGTAGCCACTATCATCAAATGAAGAAGAAAATGTTCTTGGAACTGAGCTTCTATTTCCCATTGAAATTCAAAAACGTATCACAATTTTTTTTGTAGTACAAACCGTATCCCACTTTAAGAACCAACGCAATGTTTCAAATAGAAAGAAAAAGAAGGTTATCGATGCTTTCGAGATGATGTTAAATAACATGTAAAATTTGATTTTCCTTGCAAGATTGGCTTATTCGTCTCAACTAGTTTAAGTTTAATCCATCAGCGAAAGCTTCTTGTTATCCCAAGACTTTCCAAGAAATTTCTGATGATCATGACATAAATTTCGACAAAAGAGTTCTCGATCACAGGAAGGTACGTGGATTTTACTTGCATTAAATTAATTTTGAAAAATAGAAAACAAAAATCATAACATTTTTTTTTTTTATACATGGACGAGTTGACCGTAATTTTGGTCAACTATCTTGGTACCATTAAATTTATTTTGTTAAAAAAATAAATAAATGAGTAGGTCTCATGTGAGACCGTCTGACGGATCTTAATCCGTGAGACGGATCAACCCTACCCATATTCACAATAAAAAGTAATACGCTTAGCATAAAAAGTAATACTTTTTCATGGATGACCCAAATAAGAGATCCGTCTCACACAAGTTTTTGCCTAAATTAAAAATTGGATGGGATACTGCCATATTGGATATAGAAATATCGGCAAAAAATTAATTTGTTGTGCCAAAACTTTTAAGTTAAATATAAATTAGATAGATTAATTTAAATTCAAATCAAATAAATTTGTATTAATTCATAGTTTATTCATTTTAACGAAATCGAAGAATTGAAATTGTAGGTTTACCGTATAAAATATGAATAATTTTTTTATATTTGATATTACTCTAGGCTCTACATATTCTTTAATTTTTTTTTTTTTTTTACATTTAAAGTAACTAAAAGGCCAACTTGATTGATAAAAATATTTTTGACGATCTAAGAAGTGAGCTAATCCTTTGTCATGTGCCTAATTCATACTAGTAATGTTTTCATAATCGAACCAATGATCGAATCTATCAACCTTAAAATAACAGTTCAACCTATCATCATATGCAATAGATGAATGACACCTCATTGACAAGGACATAGATGAACATCAGATCGAAAATGTATATATATATCCAAAAAAAGTTATTTGAATTCTTAGCTTTGGACACTATATGTATTGGAGAAACTTTATATTGAACTGCAAATATTCCAAATCAAATAGCACGGTCTCTTAGAAATTCAAAAGCATGAGATAAATCGATTCAATTTATAAATAACCAGAGTAGAAAACGAAATTGATTATCACCTGAATCTGATTGAAGAGAAACAGTATGCATCATCAGAAAATTTTATTCTGGTGTAAGAAATTAAGTGTATCAACGATATCAACTAGAATTGGGTTGAATAATCCAAGTGAATGTTCCTCTGAAAGTTTTAAGTAGCAAAAAGTAAATAATATCCCTTCCTGTTTTGCGTGTGCGATGCAATGAGTGGATCTCGAACTTTTTGAAAAGCAAACATAGTACGTATTTGATACCTAGGAGAAGAGGACTGAGACACTTTGCCTCCAGGGAAGAGGGCCAAAAGTCATTCCATAATAGCGAGCACAGTTTGGAAAACATCATATATAAAAATATCTATACTTCTGCCACTTTAATTAGCCTCATTCATTTGGATCCAACCAAAGAGTTGGAACCAAGCTGTCCGTCCAGTCACTCCACTACTCGTCTCTGACAAACTCAACAATTTAGATTATCTACATTATGAATTTGCATGAGAGAATCAGACTGTCAACTCAAACATTAATGTACCTGCGTCGCAATCATTTATGTATTTCAACCACTATTTTCAAAATTAATCAGAAAAATAAAAGAAATAAAAATTCCAAGATTCTAGAGAAAAGAAAGAAGAAACAGGCTGATCACAAACCAGCAAGCTCGATTTCCAACAGTCTGGCATAAAAGACGGAACATCATGTTTCTATAGGATGGAGCAGTCATTCAACCATATTGCCTAAAAAATTTAGTTTCATCAAAGGCTGCTTACCAAAACATCACAATGTCCAACAAAATTAAATTTGGTTATAAACATGCGATCAAAATCAAGAAAGAAATGGACTATTTTTTTTCCCTCAAATTACAGAAAATGCAATCATTCCTTAATAGACACCCTTTTAAAATTTTAAATTCGAACTTAAACTGAAAAATAAAGACACATTGTGCAAAAGAACTACTTAAAGACACAGCACAGTTAAAAAGAAAGGAAGCGTAAAAAAATATAACATATCAACCAAAAAAAAAAAAAAAAGAATACCACCTTTTGCCATATTCATGAGTTCAACATTAATTGTTATAGACCAGCTAACCGAATAGCACATTTTTTGACCTAAAAGAGACATTCTTGTCTCACCCACTGAGACCATGGATGGATGGATGGATGGATGGATGGAGGATGTATATGGAAGTCAATGACCCCAAGATATTATTATTGGTTCAAGATAAATATGTTTTAATAAAATAAACACTAGCTACCCATATGTGATTTTGCTATTTCGACGTGTTCGAATATCAAAGTTTAATTCTTTTTTCATTTTTAATCTGATCTACGATGATTTATGTAAAATATTGGTCTTGGTTTTAACTTTTTACTAATTTTATCTTATATTTTGAGCTGATGAATAAGCCAAAATATATAATTTATTGATCTTTATCCGTGAGATCGGTCAAATCTGTTCATATTTACAATAATAAATAATATTTTTAGCACGGATATTAATATTTTTTCATGGGTAATCTAAATAATAACATATCAAATTTTTTATGTTAATTAAATATACAATATATTTTCTTCTTTTCTATATATAAAGAATGCGATTTAAAATCTCGACGGGTCTTTCCATGATGGCAAGTCAAGCTTGACTACCTCATAAATGGAAATATAAAAGCGCTAAGCTGTCCTCTCACTTTTGTTTTGGCTTACATGCGACTCTTTCCCACTCTCTTCTTCGACCCTCTTCTCCTTTCTCTATCTATAATTAATTTCTTCTTTTTTTCCCCAAAAAAAGAATAAAAGAAAAGACAATACAGTTATTTGCTCATTTTCCCCAGTTTCTTTTGTCGAACGGATCTTTCTTGTTTTATTATTATTAATTTTTGTTCTTAATTGTCATACCACCATGGGATGCTAATCAAACGACTGTTGTTTGTGCCCGGCAACTTGTAAGGACGTTTAGTTCATGTAAGTGTTTCTGCTCTCCTTTTCCCTTGAAAATTCTGGACCAATTTATTAATTAATTTAGTTATTTTGTATTTGGAGTTTTATTGATATTATCTTGAATTGAATTTGAATTTTGCTTTGTTTATGATTTTTGTGTTTTTTGTTGATACTTGTTAGCGATGTTTAGTGGGTTTTACTGGGTCATGTAGAAATGAAGAAACTTTGGTCAAGGGTTTAATGTGACGGAATCTAGTTCAATATTTTTTAATTTCCTTTTTATTTTTTTAAAGATCCCATCGCTCGGGGTTTTCTTTGATTGTGGGTGTAATCTGTTGGAAAGGTCTCAAGATTCAAAATACAAAAAAGTGATGTTTTCTTTGGATTCTAGGGAAGTTTGACTAGTGTTTGGTTGATTATTTTGATTGATCTGTATTTCAGGTTTTTTTTTTTCAATGTTGACACTTGATTTTCATGTGGTTGGATCTTTATAAAAGCACCTAAATTTGCTTGAATTAGATTACGGAGTGTCACCTTGTGTTTTGAAATGATAAGGGATGAAGAGAAGGAGCAATCACCAGGTGAAAGTTGGAAGACATACTCAAGGTCGGTTTCATGGACTGAACGTCCGCCAAGAAAGTCTAATTCTAAACCACAATGGAACAGCAAAGCCCGAGCTTGTTTGCCGCCTCTTCAACCTCTTTCGATCATCAGACCGAGTTTGGAAGAATGGCCAAAAGCTGGGTCAGATGATCTTGGTATATGGCCAAATCCTCCGACCCCTGGTGTAAGGCCTGGGTCCGCAACACCCCGTGAAAATTCAGCCTCAGATAAACATCCCCGAGAATTTGATTTTAGAAAAGACAAGCTTGCCTTTTTTGAGAAGGAGTGCTCAAGGATTTTAGATCATATATATTTGGGTAGTGATGTTGTTGCAAAGAATCGTGAAATCCTCCGCCAGAATTGGATCACTCATGTGCTGAACTGTGTGGGGTTTGTTTGCCCAGAATATTTTAAGAACGAACTTGTGTACAAAACACTTTGGCTGCATGACTGCCCGTCCGAGGATATAACAAGTATTCTCTACGATGTGTTTGATTATTTTGAAGATGTTCGGGAACAAGGCAAGCGCGTTCTCGTACACTGCTGTCAAGGTGTGTCGCGATCAAACTCGTTGGTCATTGCATATCTTATGTGGAAAGAGGGGCTGAGCTTTGATGATGCATTTCAGCATGTAAAGGCAGCCAGAGGAGTGACTAACCCAAATGTTGGATTTGCTTGCCAACTGTTGCAGTGCCAAAAACGAGTGCATGCTCTTCCTGCAAGCCCTACTTCTGTTCTTAGGATGTACCTTATGGCACCTCACTCACCATATGATCCCCTGCATCTTGTACCAAAAATATTGTGTGAACCCAGTGAACAAAAACTTGACTCTCGAGGTGCTTTCATTATTCACATTCCTTGTGCTTTATATGTATGGACCGGGAAGCATTGCTCCCCTGTGATGTCAGATAATGCCATGGCAGCTGCCTCTCAAGTAATTCGTTATGAAAGGGCCCAAGGTCCAGTTATTACTCTCAAAGAAGGTGAAGAGACATTTGAATTTTGGGATGCTCTCGGCTATTGCTCTGTAAAATCCGAGAAAGAAAGCATGCCTGTGGAATCTGATATGGTGCCCGCTGCAGCTCATCCACCTGTCGGGCAAAGGAAACTCCCGGAGTACGATTTAGATTTCGAAATATTCGACAGAGCACTTTCTGGTGGGGTATTACCACCATGTCCGTTATTGGAAGCAGGATCTGAGACGCATCTTCCTGCTAGAGAGAATGGCTGGAACAGATTGAGAAGAAAGTTTGCCAGTGGTGTTGTGAAAGAATTTATTACCTCGTCTAAAATCAACTCTAGTGGCTTTTCAGAGCATGATTTAGATTTTGAAATATCTCACAGAGCACTTCCTATTGAAGTTGCACCATCATATCCGTTATTGGAAGCAGGATCCGAAACATGTCTTCCAGCGAGAGGGAATGGTTGGAACAGATTGAGGAGAAACCTTGAGAGTGGTATTTTGAAAAAATATATTACCTCTTCTAAAGTCAACCATAGTGCCTCCCAAGTAAGTAATGGACTCTATTCAATTGATACCTGTGAAGAAGTTGAAGATTTTGTATCGGCTTCTGATGCTTCAGTATGTTCCAATAGTCAGTGTGATTCACCTGATTCATTTGTTTCGTATGTAACCAGCAGCCCTGGTTGGTCCAAAAGTAACTTAAAAGAAGTGGGATTTCCAGCTCCTCTTTCTGAGATTGCATTGTCTAGATCACCATCATTCAATTTGGTGGATTCTTTTTCGTCTTTTCTGGTTAGTAAATCAAAGTCCTGTTCACCATCACCGGCACTTTCACCAGCTACCTCTGATTATTCAAGTTCATTTACCTTCTCCCCGTCATCATCCAACTGGTCTGACTTAACATTTGTGTCAGCTCAGCCATCTCCTAATGGACTCGAATCCAGAGATGCTGCTCCTGGTAGGCGTGGTCCTGTGGAGGAAACTGTTTCTGTAGGTAAAAGTGTCTGTTCAATTTATAATGTAGCTCTCTCTCCACCAGAAGAGGAAATTTCTCCCAGTCGTGTTCCAAAAGTATCAGGTCCATGTTCATCCTGTGGAGAGACTTTTCCCTCCCTTTCAGAGCATATGTGCAGCCATTTTCCTTCTAGGATGATCCTCCCCTCATCTGCTGAAGTGTCTCATAATACAGAAAACTTGACAAGCTACATGGGAAATGATGTATTGAAAGATGTTGAATGCAACAGCTTTAATAGTGATGTTTCTTCCGAGAGGGAGAGGAAAAGGCCAATTTCAGATGCAAATGGTTATGTTCCTTATGATGAGTTTTAATCAGTTTGAAAGATGAAAAAATACGATTTACTTCAAATGATATAACTGCTCAGAAACAAGTAACCCAGTCTTTACATGTGACCTTTGTACAAAAATGGAGCTTTGGGTACAAATTGCTGTCGTTTTATATGTACGTTTAGGATGTAAAAGTCATATAATCTGTGAACAATAAAAGAGTGAATTTGAAGATGGTCATACCATTTGGAAGCAGTTGTCCTTAATCTTTGAGTTTCAGCATAAATTATCGGTGAAGGTACTTGATCCTTTTAAGTTGAGCAATATTCTACTATTTTGTGCATAGTTTTCACAGCTAAACATTCTATTATCTCATTTTAGCATTTTGAACGCGTGTTCTTGAACAATAGAAACAACTTTAAGGTCCTCTCTAGGTTTTATGGTTAAAGAAGGACGCTAAATTTGGAACATATATATATTTTCTTAACGCTGTTCCTCTCGTGGCATTCCGAGGAAGTTGAGAGATCGAAGTTAGAACTGTGACGAGCTCTTCAACATATATAGTTTTTTTTATCACACGTCAGTTTCTTATTTTTTGAAGAAAAATTAAAGACGTGAAAATGTGTGCATGATGCTGACAGCCATACGGAAGTGTCTTGTGTTTTAACATCCAAGAATCTGAATGCTCATTCCATGGTTTCACTCTTTAGAAATCTATGTAAAATGTCATCGGAATTTGATCATGTATAACGCAAATCGTAGTGATGCATGTCTACATATATGCTATTTATGCATCTATGCTTGAGAAAAACTTTATTACATAGAAGAAATGGTTCCTGGTTTAGTACAATTTACTGCCTGTGCGACAAGAGTGTTTGGGATATTGTTATAATGATTTGTTTTAGCTATAATGAGACTAGATCTGCACCACAGGACCTTTAAAATGAGAAACAAGTGGAAGGTGAGGGATCAACTCCTGCATAACTACTTCTTGTTAGACAACGAATGATATCATGGTTTCTAGTTGGATATGAGAATGAGATAGGAAGCAAGGATTGTTGATTTCTCATTCTGGGTGCAGCTGCTCTTATCAGATGCATTGGCATCCTGAAGCGGGATGAGTTCGTCGTTCTGCTTGTGAGATGTAAGGTGGAAATCCCTTTTTTTTTTTTTTGTGCAAGACTTTGTACACAGAGGGAATATTCCGTAATTTGAAAGTAGCTATTCCAAGCAAAAAAATTGTGCTAGTGTATTTTATATATATATATATATATATTTTTCAAACATATGACCATAATCTTTTAATTCCAGGATGATTTCAATCCTATTAGGTCCATTCTTAATTTGTGCAATCGTCCTCTAGTCTTGTGCGGTAAACTTTGTCCACTTTCTGTACCGAACCATGCCCCTTTCAGCTCGGGTGTTTTTCAAGTTGTCCATTTATTGAATCGAATTTGATGCCAAATAATTTTGTTAATATGAGAGTTATCTAATGCTTTCAAAAATATAATAAAAATCACTATTTATAATCGCAAATCGAATATCAGTTTAACGAAATTTAAACAAACACTAATACATTTTTTAGCTTATGAGTGGAATCGAAATCCTCGTAAAAAATACGCGTAAATTGCCCCATGAAATAGAAAGATACCATCCAACGAGTAGCCACCATGGTTATTTACAAAAAAACTCCGAAGCGTTCAGGTGTTTAAGCAGATGGAGAATGATATAGAAGTGTTCAGTCATTTATCGCAGATGGACAACAAAAGTCGAGACCCGCCGATGCTTAAATTAAAAACAGTACTCATCCTCATATCTACTCTCGTGATCTTAGGATATTCATTGTTGGGCCAAGCGCACGTCCTCTCAGAGCTATATAGGACCATGGTTTACGAGCTGAACTCTGTTTCTGAGGACTATTTTCCCCCAATTGTTGTACCCTCGAGGCATTCTTCCTCCATCTATTTCCTTGTGATGGTTGTACCATTTTAGCGTTCTTTACAAAACTTGTTCTGTCAACTACTTGAAGCTTCTTGTTAGTTTTGCCCCAACTACTTTCTTGTGATAGTTTTTCCTTTTTGGCATCTAGGGCCTCACTGATTTGGTCCCAAACGTTCAAATCCCCAGTTTCTAAAGGAAAAGACCCAGCCAGTGTCAAATCATCGAAGCACACACGTCAGCAACTAAATTTATAATGCCGGAAAAGAAAAATACCTGCAGAAGGGGGTACTGTTTCTTCACTCTGGTTTAGTTCTCCAGTCTCTACAAACAGGACAGTGTGGCTAAGTAAACCTAGTTAACTGGATTTTCAACCTTAAAAATGAACCATAGTACATACTATATACCTGTGCCGGATATCTCTGTTTGTGTATTGATGCGGCTAGATGACCCTGGTTTTGAAGCTTTTTTGTTGTCCAGAGGACCCTCACTCACCAAACTAGCATCTACATTAACTGAACCTGAACTTCCATCCTTGATAATACGGACGTCAACAAGTGATGAAAAATCAATCTGCATGAAGGATGATCCAAGAGCGAATCATTAAGAGTTGTAAAAAATGTAGGCTGGAGGGGAAAAAATAATAATCTAGATCCACAAGGCTTACCTCCAACGAACCATCTTCTTTGTAAAGAGAGTTATCTAGTGGTTCAGCTTCAACCTCATCCGCCTTCTTGGAAACAATTGGATAATCTGACGCTGGTGCCAATATTGCCTGATTGGATTCAGTATTGTAAAAAGATACTTTTCCAACCTAGATAAAAGTAAAAGAACAGTTAGAAGAATTGTGGTTATCTGATATTGTAGAAGAATATTCTATTTAATATTTAGATTTGATTTGATTATATTTAGATTGATTTTGGTTATTCTGTTTCCTTATTTGTGTTATTTTGTTTCCTTAGTTGATGGGATCTCATCAACTATATATTTGGACTGCATATTGTTATGGGAATAAGAAGAAAAAGTCTATATTTCTTCATGGTATCAGAGCCGATCTCGGTACCCTAGCTGTCCCCAGCCGCCTCTTTCATTCTCATTCGTCCGGCAGTCCCCATTCCTTCTTCATCCGCCTCTTTTCACTCTTATTCGTCCGGCAGTCCTCACCTTTTTTTTTCATCCTCATTCCATCCTCATTCGTCCGGCCATCATCATGACTAAATACGGCACCAAATACGGCATGACATCAAATATATCTTCCTCGGAAGTCACTTCCTCCGAAGTCAATTCCCCAATCTCCTCCATCGCTGACTTCTCCTCTAATATTGTTACAAACCACAAACTCCATGGCCAGAATTATCTTCAATGGTCACAATCTGTGTTCATGTATATTTGCGGTAGAGAAAAAGATGGACATCTCACGGGTGAAACCGTAGCTCCGCAGATTACGGATCCCAAACACCGATCCTGGAAGATTGATGATCAACTTGTTATGTCTTGGCTGATAAATTTCATGACTACTGAAGTCGGAGAAAATTTCCTACTTCACAAAACAGCCAAGGACATATGGGATGCGGCACTTGAAACATACTCAAGCACAGAAAATACCTCTGAACTACTTGAGGTTGAGACGAGACTGTATGATCTTAAACAAGGGGATATGAGCGTTACTCAGTACTTTAACACTCTCACACGCTATTGTGTGACCATTGCAAGAAACTGGGTCATGTCAAGGCTACTTGCTCGAAATTACACGGCAAACCAGTAGATTGGAAGCCATCCAACACTCGGGTTGAGAGATAAACCCGTCAAATAATGCTACTACCACACAGATTAGTACCGAGGGTAGTCCTTTCACCAGAGAGCAAATAGAGGCATTGCAAAAAATGCTAAATCAAACATCGAGCCCCGGACAATCATCCCACGCACCTGTCGAGTCACACACAGTGCTTCTTGCACACCAAGGTATCATGTCCTATGCTCATATTGTCAAAAATAAATCATTACAACCATGGATAATCGACTCAGGGGTCTCAGATCACATGACTGGAGACTTCAGCCTCTTAAAAAATTATCAGCCATGCACGAATAATTCAGGAGTACGAATAGCTGATGGCTCTTTATCACCTGTGGCAGGAATAGGATCAATTCAATTGACAAGGGACCTTCAACTTTCTTCTGTTCTTTATGTTCCAAAATTGAATTGTAATTTGATTTCTATCTGTCGACTTACGCGGGATCTTAACTGTGTAACTAAGTTTTATTCCAATCTTTGTGAGTTTCAGACAGTGGATTCGAGGAAGGTGATTGGCAGTGATGATATGCATGATGGCCAGTATTTACTCCAAGGAAATAATCTCCTCAGTAGACAAGTTCACTCACCAGACCTTGGTCCTACATCAAATTCAGTCAAGTGTTTCCCAAATTTTGTGTCTTTTTCTAATTTAGCGTATGTTGAAAGCCAAGTTATGTTATGGCATCTTCGCCTTGGTCATCCTAACTTTGATTATATAGGAAAGTTGTTTCTCCATCTATTCATTGATAAAAGTTCAAGCGCTTACCAATGTGAAATTTGTCAACTTGCCAAACATACAAGAAGTATATATCCGAGCTTACAATACAAACCTTCATATCCATTTTTTATAATTCATAGTGATATATGGGGACCCTCACGCATCAAGAATATTAATGGGGCTAGGTGGTTTGTTACATTCATAGATGATCACACAAGAATTACTTGGACCTTTCTCATGAAGGAAAAATCAGAAACATCCATGATCTTCCAAACCTTTCACTCCATGATATCCACCCAATTCCAGAGCAAGATCAAAGTCCTTAAGACAGATAATGCTAAGGATTACTTCATCTATGTCCTTGGATCTTATTTTTCCAAACACGGTATCATTCACATAAGTTCTTGTGTGGATATCCCACAACAACATGGAGTGGCAGAAAGGAAAAATAGACACTTACTCGAAGTTGCCCGTGCTATCATGTTCACCAACAATGTCCTTATTTATGGAGAGAGGCCATTCTTACTGCAACGTACCTCATCAATAGGATGCCAAGCCGAGTCTTAAAATTTCAAACCCCCCGTAAGACACTTCTCAATGTTTATCCTCACATTCAGTCCTTTTCTTCAGATCTACCACTCAAAGTTTTTGGATGTTTTTCTTTTGTTCATATTCACCAACATCATCGCACTAAATTCGATCCAAGATCTCTAAAGTGTATGTTTATTGGATACTCCTCCAACCAAAAAGGTTACAAGTGTTACTCTCCAATCACTCGAAGAGTATACAATACCATGAATGTAACATTCTTTGAACATCAGCCCTACTTCTCAAAATCCGACTTCTAGGGGGAAAACCGGACGTCGGATCCTTTCCCAGATACCAATGATGTACCAGCCCAACAAATACCCGCTCCTGTGTACCTTCTCGAGCCTGAAATAGTTCCAGCATCAGCCCAACAGATATCTACTTCTGTGTCCATCCCCAAGCCTGAAATAGTTCCAACCTTGGCTACTCCTACTACTAAAACAGCTCCACTTGATTTAAAACAACCACAAGTCAACACTCACAACTCCGAACTACGTGCCTATAGAAGGAGAAAACTTATCGAGCATATCCAGGACATCATTACAACTCAAAACTCTCAAAACATTTACATGGACTCTTGTAGAAGAAGCTCTAAGGATTCCAGCATGGAAGAAGGCAGTTGAAGAGGAGTTTCAGGCTTTAGAAATGAACAATACATGGACTCTTGTAGAGCTAACACATAGCAAAAACCCAGTTGGTTGTAAGTGGGTATTCACAGTAAAATACAAGGCAGATGGCAGTGTTGAAAGATTCAAGGCTAGACTTGTGGCCAAAGGTTTCACGCAGTCATATGGGATTGATTACCAGGAGACATTTGCTCCAGTTGCCAAACTCAACACAGTTCGAGTTTTACTCTCTCTTGCAGTGAATCTAGATTAGCCTCTTCACCAACTTGATGTAAAAAATGCAATGAGGAGTTAGAAGAAGAATTTAATATGACTATCCCTCCAGGAATGGAACCAAGCCAAACAGTAGGTTAGTATGTAAACTTAATAAGTCTCTGTATGGCCTGAAGCAGTCATCACGAGCTTGGTTTGATAGGTTTGCTAAGGCTGTGATCGCTAATGAGTACCACAAGTGTCAGACAGATCATACAATGTTTGTAAAAAGCAAACCAAGAGGCAAAATTGCCATTCTCATAGTATATGTTGATGATATCATACTGACAGCTGATGATTCAGAGGAAATTATTAGTCTAAAAAATTTGTTGGCTGCGGAGTTTGAAATCAAGGACCTTGGGAACATAAAGTATTTTCTAGAAATGGAAGTGGCTCGGTCCAAAGAAGGAATTATCATATCTCAGAGAAAATATATACAAGATTTGTTAAGTGAAACAGGTTTCCTTGGATGCAAACCTGTGGACACACCTATGGATCCTAATAGGAAGATGATCAGGAGTGAGGACAGAAGCCTCGTGGATAAAGGAAAGTATCAGAGACTAGTTGGTAAGCTCATCTATCTATCTCATACTAGACCTGACATTACATACTCTATTAGTGTAGTCAGTCAACACATGAATGATCCAAACGAGGATCATATGGAAGCAGTGATTCGAATATTGAAATACCTGAAGATGACTCCGGAACACGGTCTTCTGTACAGAAAGTCTAAAAATCAAGATATAGAAATCTAAACTGATGCTAGTTGGGCAGGAGAACTAACAGATATAAGATCAATCACTGGTTATTGTTCATATATTTGGGGTAACCTTGTGACGTGGAAAAGCAAAAAGCAAGCTATTATTTCTCGCAGTAGTGCTGAATCAGAGTACCGTGCCTTGGCATCAGGAATTTGTGAAGGAATGTGGCTTCAAAGGCTGTTAAAAGAGCTCAAGGTTCAGACACAAGACAAAGTAAAGATGTTTAGTGACAGTCAAGCTGCTATCAGCATAGCCAAGAATCCCGTTCATCATGACAGAACTTAACATATTGAGATCGATAGACATTTCATATCAGAGAAGGTGAATTTGTTCAACTCAGTTATGTTCCAAAGCACTTCCAAGAGCTGCTTTCGATTAATTAAACTCCGAGCTTGTTTTGCATGATATATACAATCCAGCTTGAGGGGGAGTGTAGAAGAATATTCTATTTAAGATTTAGATTTGATTAAGATTTAAATTTGATTTAGATTGATTTAGATTTGATTTTGGTTATTCTGTTTCCTTATTTTGTTTCTTTAGTTGATGGGATCACATCAACTATATATTTGAATTGCATATTGTCATGGGAATAAGAAGAAAAAATCTGTATTTCTTCAGATATTTTGGAATATTTACTAAATGCACAAATAAATTGAGCAATACTCGATATGCTGAAATCTCTGGGGTCCAGGTTGTCGATAACTCCAGAATACGATATGCAAGGAGATCACCTTCCTGCAAAATGGGAAAAAATCCTTTTAGATTCTTCACATGTGAGATGTTATCAGCTAAAAGATCAGGTAACATATTCCATCTAGCCTCTATAATAATTAATACAGAGGAACTCAATATACGAGACACGGAATCATAATCATTCTCGAAAGAAAGAGAAATGAGAATCAACCTTAGGCATGCCAGGAAGAGTAGGAAGCTTCTCCAAGTCGATTTCTCCTATAAGTTGTTCCCTTGTTTCATTTGCAAATACTTTGGAATTGTCATTGTCTGGATTTTTATAGCCATTACGTGAAGTAAATGGAGAATTGGCCAATCCCCATTTTTGGCCCTTCTTCTTGCTAGTAATCCCATTCCACTGGGTGGTTTCCTGAGAGAAAATCCCAAGTTAATTAAAAAGGGAACGTGCAAAACTCTGAATGGTAAGCATCAACATAATTGTAAAGCAGGAAACCAAGAGTACGTGGCTCGGAAAAGAGTGTCACAATCTCTAGGAAAAAAAAAGGAATACAAATGATTAAGGTATTTGATGAAACTTGTTGAAATAGCATAAATTTATAAAGATCTAGCCATTTTCATTCTAAAAGAGGGGAGACATGGTGGCTGCTACACCAATGTTATAACTTACAAGCAATTTCTGGATACTATGTATATCTGATCTCCCTTGTTTATCTCAACCAAGCCTTGTACCATCCTCACAAGAGGTTGAGACAAGAATGGATCTCACATTTCCTAGCTTTACAACGGATCATTTCCAATAAGTAAACCACAAATGTTTCAAGTGTCTAAAAGAATGATTTTTTGGTAAAATACTTGTTTCCATTCACATTACTGGGACAATGTGATCCTCAAATATTCTATATTTAATTTCACTGTATTTGAGAGCTTACAAGGCCAATTTTAGATTGTAGAAAAATGTTATTCCTTGTTGGCATTATCCAATAACCTGAATAGGGGTTTGAGATAAGCTGAAGTTTGAATAATGCCGTCTGCCGAGCTTGAGCTTTTCCCCGATCATTTGAAGCTCGTGAGCCAAGTCCTGGGCCCTTAATTAATATTGCCTTTTATTAATATTGAATATTATTGTAATATAATAATGTGAAGCCTTATTTGAACTAAATTCAAAGCAGATCAAGCTTGAGTTCGAGTTTGAAAATTCATGAGCTCTGATAAAGGCCCAAAAATTTAGAGTANCAAAAAAAAAAAAAAAAAAAAAAAAAAAAAGCTTGAGTACACCTGCTAGAACCAGAGGAGCAACTAGGGCACCAAATTGGGGAATGGTGGTGGTAAGGAGTTGTTAATGAAACCAATACACTATAGAAATCTTTTCACAATACGTGACTGCAAATCAAGAAGGGATGCGAAAAATCTAGAAGACATACCAAAGTTGGCTGGACATCTTGTTCTGCTGAAAAATAAAATTCAGGCATCAGATATTCAGAGAAATATGGCATGGTGAAAATAGGAATAGAATGACCTTAAAGAATATTATAAATTTGTCCTCAGGAGCAGTCACATAACAGCGTTCTACAATTTCTTCCACTGGCAAATCAGTAGATTAGGTGCACGAAAATGGAATAGGAAGGAAAATCAAAACTTATTCATTGCGTTAAGCTAAAAAAAAAACCATAACATCACTATGCGCCAAATACGTTACAAGGTCAGCGACCATGATGTTTCAGTCAGCCATGATTAATTTCAGTAAACCAAGATTCTGTTAATTTCTTATTGTTGGAATCAAAGATTTAGAATTTATTAAAATCAACAACTCACCACACATTTAGACAGTAAATATTCACAGACAGAGATTGAGACCTTTTTCAAAAGGTTCAAAGCGGATATGTCCTGGCCTTATTACAATGGGAACAACTTCATTCTCCTCATCACTTTCCAGAATTGACTGCTTAGCTGTGTCTCCATTTTGATTTGGCAGTTCATGAGTATCCTCATCATTATGTGTTGGCTGTTCATGTGCATCATCATTATTTTGAGTCGGCTGCTCGTGTACATCACCATTGAACCGAGTGATGTGCTCATGTACATCACTATCATTATTTTGATTTGGATGTTCATGAAGCCAACTGGTTTGACTCTGTTGCCATTTTTTGCCACTACGAGGATTATTTTGAGGGGATTGCTTCCAACATAGCTGCACATTTAAGACTTCACTTTAATACCAATGACATGCCAATGACATGCAAGGTTGTCAAAGTCAGTATTAAGTAAATAAGATTACTCACCAATCCCTTTGGTAGGCCATCCACCATATTACATTCAGAAAGCGCTTGGTGTTTTTTCCACTTTTGCTGTAAGATCGAGGCACTCAGTTTTTAACGCCGAAAAAGTGGGGGGGCCGAGAAAAGTGTGATCACTTACAAGTCCTTTTGATTGGCCATCCACCTTTTTCCTTTCAGCGTAAGCTTGGTCCTCTTTCCAATTTCGCTGCAAAATTAAGCCAGTCATATCCAACATACTTCAAATTACTGGTACAAGAGAACTCTTAAGTTATGTATTTGATAGCTTACAAGACCCTCTGATTCGCAGACTGCATTTTTCTTTTGTATATTTGCCATTTCCCTCATCCATCGCCTTTTCGCATATTTCCGCCTGGCACTTCTACTTGGAACCTGCACATGCACATTGTAAATACATTCAGATTCTGGTTTATCTTGGAAAATAGAGCACGATCAAGCAGCATAGTCAATGGTGAACTGATTCAAAATCGCAGTTCGGTCACGAAAAAAGAAAATTTTCATCACATGCATCATGCATCCTAAGAGATAAATCACAGTGATGAAAATTGAAAGTGCAGAACAGTTCACATTGAGACAATTAGGAAATGAATCAAGGAAAGCTAAAAGTACATTCTGGGTTCAGTGACAAGGGGTTTTCAACAGAGAAGCAGATTTTTTATTCACACAAAACTTCTAAATTATATGATTCTTGGAAGGAATCATCATGCTGTGCTATTGGAATCATCATAAGTCATAACAACTGGTACCAACCAGATAGAAGAACTACACCATTCAACACTTTGTTCTCTAAAAGCTACCACATAACGAAATAAAGATCACTTTACAGCTAATAGGAGATAACCTTTTTAGTTTCCTTTGAGGCAATTTTGGTATCCTCAATTGCCTTGTCATTCTTTTGAACTTCACCATTTCTGGAAATGTTAGAGCAGAACAAAGATATGAGAAATTCTATAAAAAAGAGATGGTATAAACAATAAGACTACGGATAGAGATGGATTGTGTACATCAAAGTTAATGGAAAAGAAAAGAGGATGAGACTATTCTGAACTTGGGATTTAAAATTAGTCTGATATAATAACATTAATAAAAAAAACTCTAGGAATTTAAAAGACTATGGATTAACTGACCGCTTCATGCCATCCACAGGCAAATCACTCTTGTCAAGTGGGGCAGGACTTTCCTCATTGTTTTCCATGTTATCTTTGGCATCATAATCAGTTTTTTTCTCCTTTTGAGAAAGGCATTTCTGTATTGTAAGGACTCCTCCCTGATGAGAGTTTTCGATTTTTTCTATGTGAACATTGTCAGCAACAATCTGAGAGGCCTTAGCCCGCTGTTTCTTCCTCCTATGTTGAAAAGAAAAGGAAGTTGTATGAATTTCAACAGAACCATGAAGAGTAAAGAGTGTGATCAGAACTAAAACCATGCCTATTTGTGTAAAATTAATGCAAGGGAAAGAAGGTACTTAGAGCCTTGGAGTTTCACTGATGCTTTCCTTTTTCGATTTCTTGGATCAGCATTTCCACCAGAAGGACCTTCCATATCTTCCAAAACATTTTCATCTTCCTCGTCATATTCAACTTCAGGGTCATCACTCTCAGAACCTCCTTTTTCTTTCTCAAATTCCTCACTTGCCAAAAGCAAGACACCATTTCGCACATAATGGTTCTCCATGGCTCTCAGTTCCTCAACAGCATCAGCGTTATCATTTCCCTTGATAGATAAAATTTCTCTCCTCTTCCTGACTCTAATTCCACACATGCAACAGTTAAAATCATAATCATATCTTCTGCATTTCTGATTGCAAAACACCTTTTGAACTAACCTGATAATTTCTTTATCATTCAAAAGGCAAGTTGATTCAAATGATGGCAACACAAAGCCAGACATCTGAAAGAAATATTAAGAAACAATGAGACCAAAAAGTATCGTAAAAAAAATCCTCTAAATCTAAAATGTGAGCATCATTTCAAACTCATAATTGAAATACTAAAAAACCAAATATAAAACGAAGCATTTTGATTCTTTAAGCTTAATTATAATCACCATTTTCACCAAGGAAGGACAATTCTTGTGAAGAAAACGGCTGGATGTAAGCTGTTTCCTTACAGCGTCACATCCAGAATCCAAATAATCAACTCTTTTCCAAGATAAAAAGTAATTAAACTAAAAAATATAGGCAACGAATCAACAAAATGACCAGGATAACCTGAAGGACATAGAAAGAATTTTGGAAAGAATAGGGAAAAACAAAAGCATATATGAATCGCAACAAAACTATCATAAACCAAAGCCGGAGCTATTAAATTATTTGGCAAACCAAAAAAGCATGCATGTAAAAGAATTTTACATGTATGAATTAACTCTACAGCAGGAAGTCGAATATACACATCTACACAATGCTAAACAATAAAATCAAGAGAGAGACAGCACATTCTTGCTCGGTTTGCGCAAAATCTTTCAAACCAAAAGATTTTTCAGTAGACAGCCACACCAATTAAGAGCAAAAGTAAATCATAAGATGCACATTCCTGGTGTCAAATCAAAAGCAGAAACTTGTGAGCTGCTGGTCCCACAAATCCTGAGCATGAATTGCATACATGGATTAAACAAATATATAAACAAAGCGTGGGGATTTTTTTAAAAAACAATTTACCGAAAGGAGAAGGCCATGAGGGCAAGATTGGTGGAGCTGGAAAGCGTGGAGCAGATGTGAGGCAACATCGGAAACGGTGACGTGTTGGCGCGGTTTCAGCAGTACCCAGCTCCGATTCAAGCCCTCTAACTTCTGGGGTTCGCTCAGTATGTCATCATCTTTGAAAACCAGTCGGATTCTCTTGGTGTCCTCCATAGCCCAGAGCTAATTCTTCCAATGCTAACTCAGTTCTAGGAATTTGATTTTTTTTTTTTTTTTTTTTTTTTTTTTTTTGGTTCGCTCTAAACCATCCAGATTATGTAGTAATTGATACTAATTAGCCATATTTTAAGGTTATGATTTTGTGCTTTTAACTTTTCTCTTGTTTCTTTTCTTTCGTTATAACATTTATTGTGGCTGCTATTTTAACAGCAATATACAGTTTAGTGACAAACTTATCATCAAGCTAAATGAAGTATTCCAGCGTAAAAATTTATCATTGCCAATGTGAAACGATTTGGGCAACTCGATTGAATCCTACAAGATCAAGCTGACAATAAACTTTGCTAGCATCTTCCAGCCCCATGCAACGTAACTGATTTGGCTTTCTTTTTTTTTTTTTTGTTCCATGATGGTAGTCAAACAACCAAGAAACTTCAAAATCGTGATACATAGATGTTATTTTGCATTACATGGAAATGACACTTTTTGCATCATTATTTGTGTTGACATTCATGTTTTTCCAATAAACAAAATTACGAGTTATGGCAACGCCGTAGGGAGTGTAAAAAATGGGAACAATTATCGCTTCATTCCCTTGCAGTCTTGAAACGACCTCATAGACCCCTGCAAGCGACAAATGAGTATATGTCAGCCACAATGAATTACAGCAGGACGAGACCACAATTGAAGAATAGAATGATATAATACTAGGAACTAAAGTAGAAGTGTAGAACAGTAGGCATGGATTCTCTCTCCCTACTTTATTTTACCAGGAACTTTGAACAGCTTGAACTAGGGACAAAATGATACATTTGCCTATCCAAACAAAACTATATATTTGCTGCAGTTGTAGACGCTAGTTCGAAATTATGTGATAGGTATAATAATTCCTCATTATGGGCACATTCATGACTCACAAACATACATCTTCAGACGCACAACTGGCTGTCGACATTGTTTTAGTAATAGAAAATAATCAATAATCAAAACAATTTTGTATAAAAGAAATTACTTTGAGATGAGATCTTCATTGACCTGGAAGGACATTAAACCCTTACTGCCCATCCCATAGTAATGTGAAGTTCCATAAATTTTGGCACATCTCACAAGTGCCAAAAGAAAAATGAAAAGCGTTGACGAAAAAATGTAATCACCTCTATGCTGCATCTTTTACATCTTGAAGTAAACAAAATAGTGAACAATATCTGGATGATTGTAGCCTCCACTAGTTGCTCAACAGAGGAGACTGTTCATCATCCATTCAATGTAGGACATTTTATTTCCACAAATAATTCGCTCAGTATTTGAGTTTTTCTTTCATGTCCTTTATTTCTCCATTAAAAGGTGGGAAAGCAAATAGATTTTTCCCAGATCCCACCTGCCAATTTTCAGTCAAATTTCTGACGAAGGTTGGTACATTAGCAACACATGCGTCTTGCTTCATTCAAAAATCCAACTCGGACTCAATAAACCTACTAATTCAACCACAATATCTACTCATTGACACAATCAAGCACACAATGGAATGGATGAATCGAACATGATCTACATGAAATACAAGGCCTCCAAATTTGGTTACTGTTTATCCATTCAGTCAATCTCAAATTTGCTATAAGCCACTAAGTAAAATACAATCAGCAAAACGAAAGGAAACGAAATAAACTAATACACTCCCAAGACCTGCATTCCTGGAACTATCTTTTTATTGTTTTGGGACAATAATTCCCAAACTTACATTAGAATTTATCATTCAAACAAAGAGTTGCATCGTAAAATTTCATTTCTAAATATAGTAACAAGATTGTAAATCAAACATACCAAATTCAGATAACAATCTAACTCCCAATCCTTAATTCTTTACCATACGCAACATAATTACCTATCATTAACAGAATATCATTCTCAGCTTGATAACAGAAACCAATTCTTTAACTCAAAGCACAATTCTCGTAGTAGTGGCATCCTTTTAACTTTCTCCCACTACCAGAAAATATTTGAATTCATCAGTAATAGACCTTCTACAGAAAATAAAATTTCACCGTTCTCGTCATATATCAAAACAACAAAGGCTCGACATCTTATCTCCACCATCACGGGGAAATAACATTAACATATTATGCATTTTTTATCAGTGGATGATCCAGGACTTCAGACGAGCAAAGCAAATTAATTATTTTTGGGTAAATTTTACATTAACGTTCGAAGATTTTTCAGTTGGCTGCACTGGTGCATTTTTCCAAATAAGTGCGTGCGAAAAGAGTAATGATAAACTGATATCACAGCCCAAAACAAATATCATAATGTTTGATTTTTTTTACCTGACTTTGTGAACGAGAATCGCTTTGAGCTTGCGAGCGAGGTCCTGTCCACGAATCTTGCGCTCCAAATTCTTCATAGCCAGAACACGTTTCTCGGAATTCTTGATGTGGCGTACTTGCTCGTTCTTTATCAGCCGTTCGATACCACTGGACAGCATCTTCCGCTGCAGCACCTGTAAGGCTTGATCCAAATTGTTGTTGAGCACCTTAACTCGGATACCCCTAAATTGTTGCAGCTGCGAACTCGCTGAATCGACAATGCCTCTCGGACAACAGTAGAGAGCCGCCGATCTTCGCATAGCCAATGCGTGAATCATAACTCGAACGCAAGGTTTAGGTTCCGAACTTAATGCGCCGAATTGATTTCAATTGAGGGTTTCGCCTTAAGGCTGAGAAATGGTAATAGAAGACCAAATCATCCGTTACTTGAACGAACTTTTATCTTTATTTATTGGTAGGATGGACACATTTCAGAGTTTATATAAGAGATATAATCAAAATAAAATAGGAATAGGAATTGGTGAGCTTATATAAGAGATCTAATCAAAATAAAATAGGACTCAACCGTGTATGAAATCCACATAATTAACTGATTCTGTTACATGATTTATACGATGTTAAATCCTCCCTTAGAATAAAATTATTAATTAATTGATTGATTGATTGATTTTATTTTCAATTGATTGGGTGCATTTCTATTTTCTACAATATATATATATATATATATATATATAAAATTATTAATTAATTGATTGATTTTCTTTTCAATTGATTGGGTGCATTTCTATTTTCTACAATATATCTATTATATATATAAATATGTTTTAATTTTTGAAATGCTGGCTCGAGAGGATATAATAAGCCGTGTTATATTTTTATGTCTTACTGTCTGTCAACGACATTGGGAAATCTTTCGGCCACTCTCTCAGTATTTACACGACAGATCGACGAACCCTACGCCAAGCTGGCGTACAGCCCAAAGCGAGCAATGGCGGAGCTTCGTCACTCTAGCTCCATCGGCAGCCGCGCTACACCTTCCCCCACCGCGGCCGCCGTGGCTTCCTCTCCGTTGTCATCTGACTTCCGCCCCTCCTCCGCTGACGATGATGACCACGATGCCCGGGATCGCCATCCACGAGATCGCTCTCTCCGCTCTTGCTTTCAGTCTTTTATTCCGTCCGACGATTTATACAGGCCCCACGCATATGGCTCCAAGATCTCGATTTTCATACTCGTTTCGGTTGCTCTTGCTGCCATGATTGCGATTTCCTCTCTTGTCAAAGGATTGGTACGGTTTCTGGATGTAATTCAATGAATTAATGCTTCTATTGGATCGATATTTGTTCGAAACCTCCGGTTTCTTACCTTTTATTTTATGTGCATTGCGCGGCTGCTTTTTTTATTTATTGTCTTGTAATTCCATGTGTCGATGCGATAATTTGAGTTTATTGTGATGTTGGAGAGCTCTTTGACATTGGTGAGGGATCAATTGAATATATTTAAGTTCATCTATACGTCAAAGATGATGATAAATTTCTCTTTAGGGTTCTGCAAATTAATAATATGCAACCTCCGGTTGTTTCTAATACAAGGCAAGGAATGGCATGGGGACAGTAATACCGGGGGTTTAGAAGAGTTTCACGAAATATTATTTAGTTTAGAGCTGATTTGGTATTAATTAAAAGACATCTGATTCATGGCAGATTGAGCTAAATAATCTTCTCAAGTAAATTTTAGTTGCTCTGCATGGGAAGGCTCATGCACAACAAATTTTTTGCAGATGGGAATCTTATGCGCTGCCTATGTAGCTTCTAGCTCTAATTTGGTTCTATAATTTTGTTAAGCTTTGGATGGTGGTCTCTTTTAATTTTATTCGACCCAGACAACTTGTGGGTATGGTGTGGCGAGCTTTGGTTCGCCCTTTAAGAGTTTGTTATTCTTTATTGTGTTTCTAACAGCTGAAATTTCTGTTGCTAACGAAGCATAAATCATTCAGTTGCTCTCATGTATCATTGTCTTCAATTTATGCCAATTTTCGTGTTGAGCTTCCCTTTTGGTCTGCTGCAGAATACACCTTACTTATGCAGGAAAGATGGCATAACACTTCAGTGTCCTCATGTAAGTGTGTCACATATATCTATTTATTCTCTTTTTCATGTTGATGAGTTATTAGGTGATTGCATTTTAATGACATTGCTTTCGATAATGTTAGGTTAAAGAGTCTTCGTCGCTGTGGGAGAATCCTTTGTCGGCCACTACATCATGGAAGCCTTGTGCTGAACGACGTGAAGGCATAAATTCAGGTTCTTTAATCTGTTTTGATGAACTATTGAAAAAATTGAGGAAATCATTCTTCCTCTTTTGAAACAGGAGAAATGAAAATGGCTATTTTATCCTTTTCTTTCTTCTTGGTGGTAGGTGGGAAATTTGCATCATGCTCTTCTTTGTCAGATCCTGATAACTAATCCTTGTTTTTATCTTTTGATGGTTATGAAGTTATGTTGCTTAGTGGTTACATAGGAGTGGCTTTATTTCAATCATTCTGAACCTATTCTTGGTCCTATGTTGAGATAGGATATCATATCCTTTCAACCCGTCTTTGGCATTTTTGTAATATTACATTTTTTAGTTTGCTTATATTAAATTAATATTTAATAAATGAGCTCTATTGGGTACCTGGCAGATCTACCAGCTGAGAATGAATCTAATGGCTATATATTTATACATGCCGAAGGTGGTCTCAACCAGCAAAGAATTGCTGTACGTGGTCCAGTTGAATCTTGTCAAATATCTTTTGCTTGTCTAAGTTTTCTTATTTAAACAGTATTTACTTATGTGTATTTACTTATGTTTATATTATGCAAGTTGTTTGCTGTTTTAACTCGTAAGAACTTATGAGCTGTAAGTACTTAATTGAAAAATAAGTTTTTAAGAAAAAATATGTATATGTGTCTCGATATTATGTAAGATAAGATTTCTGTGTCATTGAATTTGTGAGGCTATTTGATCTTGTAAGCTAAAATAAAATCTTAAAAACAACTTAGGATGGTCCCTTTTTTTTGAATGGTTTATGTCAATGCATAACGGCCCAAGAACAGCCCTAACGACACCATAGGTCACCAAGGGAGGAAACATGAAAATAAAGAAATAGCCTTGATTCAGCCGCACATTACCCCATAACAGGATCTAGAAGTTGAGAACCATAACAGTTTATAAGCTGTAAAACATTTTTTTTTCTTTAAAAAAAATTATTAGCTTCTAGTTTAGCCAGAATGATTCATGATTGTTGACTTACATTATTATGGTCAAATTACATGGATCAGATGTCAATTTTGCCACATTGTCAGTAATATTGCTACATAAATCTCTGCCTTTTACCATGAATTATGTCTTACATTTTAGAATCATGGATTACAATGCTATGACATTCTCTTGATTGCAAATTTTTGTTTGTTGTACCTATGCCTGAATATCCATGCCTTAACGCAGATATGCAACGCAGTAGCTGTGGCAAAGATTATGAATGCTACTCTTATTTTGCCTGTACTGAAGCAAGATCAGATATGGAAGGACCAAACGTCGGTGGACTTAATTAAGGCTGCCATGCATTGATTTTCTTTTCCTGTACTGTATGCGATGTGGTTTCTATGTGCATGGAGTTTAACTGAACGTTTCATTTGTGAACCGTCTTTTAAAATTTGAGAATTTAATTGTTCTTTGGTTTCATGTACACTATTTGCTACAGTGACATAAGGCATAAATTAATGAGGATTGGCTGCTATGGTTCATTATGACGATGCAAACCTATCTGCAGGAAATTTGAAGACATATTCGATGTGGATCATTTTGTTGACTACTTGAAAAATGATGTGCGAATCGTTAGAGATATTCCAGAATGGTTTACAGACAAAGCAGAGCTGTTCACAAGTATAAGGTTTACTGATTTCTTACTCTCAGTTGAATTAGTAATTTAGCATGTACTAGAAGAATGCTTTGGCATAGCAGCATAGGGGAGTTACTTATTGAATTTTTGGATTATTTCTTTTAATATAAATTTTAAAGTAAACATAAGAGTTTGGTATTTACCTTAGACTGGACTGGTGAATGTATGCTGTATACTGGATTTAAGGGTGTCCTGGATTATAATTATATGTATCTTCATGGTGCACTATCTGCACATGTCTCAATAATTAGCTTTTTAGTCAAAGGGTCTGTGATGAATTTATGTTGAACAACCTGGCATATTCATCAGTTGAAGACTAATTCCAACTTGATAAGTGGAAATGATATTATGTCAAAGCATCCATACAGTAACATATTGTAATTGAGTATCTTTCATGACAGACGGACGGTCAAGAACATTCCAAAGTATGCTCCTGCACAGTTCTACATTGACAATGTTTT
The DNA here is from genome assembly GCF_012295235.1 of Primulina huaijiensis. Lineage (NCBI taxonomy): Eukaryota > Viridiplantae > Streptophyta > Magnoliopsida > Lamiales > Gesneriaceae > Primulina > Primulina huaijiensis. Next base: position 23,615,911 of record NC_133311.1, on the reverse strand, counting down.
ACCTCGGGTGAAAGAAAAGAAGATAATGGCCTTGAAACCTTTTGTTGATCGATTGGGGTGAGTTTTCAGGTTCATTGATTGTCGTTCCTGTCGTAGCTAAGTTACTTAGAATCCCGCCGGTTAAAATGTACTTCCAGTGATTATTCTTCATTTTTTTGTCCATCAGGTATGATAATGTTCCTCCAGAGATCAACAGGCTAAGGTGTAGAGTGAATTACCATGCTTTGAAATTTCTTCCCGAGATTGAGCAGATGGCTGATTTACTTGTATCGAGAATGAGGAACCGAACTGGAAGTTCAAATCCTTTCATGTAACTTGACTTCCCTCTCAATTAATCAGTTATATGTTTCACAATCCAAAATTTCATGTTTATATCTGGATTCATTTTTTTTGTTTATTTTATTTTGCTATACAACAGGGCTTTACATCTACGATTTGAGAAAGGTATGGTTGGCCTATCATTCTGTGATTTCGTGGGAACAAGAATGGAGAAAGCTTTAATGGCTTTATACAGACTGAAAGAATGGCCTCGGCGCTTCAAGGTTTAATATGTCATGAACTTTTTGTGACTTGATCAAAATATTTAAGGAACAGAGACAGTTACTTTATATGCCGGGTTACAGGATGGCTCTCATCTCTGGGCCCTGGCTCTCCAGAAGCGGAAGGAAGGGCGCTGCCCTCTCGAACCTGGTGAGGTAGCTGTGATGCTTCGTGCAATGGGCTATCCAAAAGAAACTCAGATATATGTTGCTTCCGGGCAGGTTTATGGTGGGCAGAACCGCATGGCACCATTAAGGAACATGTTCCCCAATCTTGTAAGGCTATTTGCTCAGTCTTTTCATTTAGTTTACTCAAGATTTGTATGCTGTGACTGCTATTTTACAAACACTCTAGTCCTGAGATTTTATTATCAGCATATTAATATTTAGTCATTCCAGTTGGAAACAGTTGATTCTGGAACCAGAAAATTTATCTTGTTTCTTTTGCAGGTCACAAAAGAGGAATTGGCAACCAAGTTGGAGTTAGACGAGTTTAGAAAACACGTGACTAGCTTGGCTGCTCTAGACTTCCTGGTCTGCTTGAAGTCTGATGTTTTTGTGATGACCCATGGAGGAAACTTCGCTAAACTGATAATAGGACACCGGCGATACATGGGCCACCGCTTAAAATCAATAAAACCGGACAAGGGTCTTATGTCCAAATCTTTAGGTGACCCCTACATGGGCTGGGCCACGTTCGTGGAAGACGTGATTGTCACGCACCAGACACGAACCGGTCTCCCGGAAGAAACTTTTCCTAACTATGACATTTGGGAGAACCCTTTAACACCTTGTATGTGTAGAACTTGATTGGGAGACTCTAATGGTGCTGTAGCGGAAGGCCTTCTGTTGTTTATTGGAGCTAATGTATGGCGTGCACATGAACTGTGGAGCAATTAAAGAAATTTCGTGGTAAATCTATCTGCAAAAATGACACTTCGCAGGGATTCATTAGAATACCAGAACCTGGGAAAGGAAAGGGGAATCCTTTTGAGTTGCAAATTTAAGTTACTGAGGGGCATTGAGGGCGCTGGGTTCTGATTATGCTAGTTAAGATGCCACCGCTAAGTGAGATCACAAATTGGCATGTCAATGTGAATTATTTTTTTATTTTTGCAATGTTGGTGTGTAAATTATAATCACTGGGCAAGACGCATGAAAAATATGAAGCTCGTCGTTCTTTTTTCCCGGGAGTTGGAGGGAGACAATAGTATTCCTGTTGTCTGGTGGGGTTGGTCACAATTACATGCAACAATCTTAACCGGAAAAAAAAAAAAAAAAAAAAAAAAAAAAAAAAAAAAAAAAAAAAAAAAAAAAAAGTCGTTATTTCACCAATTATTGTTGCAACACGAACTTTTAATACCATTCTTGGTGGAATCCTCTTACGTAAACAAAGAAATCTCAAAGCTACATGATATAGATTTAAGCGTGTTGCTTACGAAACAAATAACAAGACGAACTTAAGTTCCAAGCTAAGCACGAGGGAATCAGCACAAGACCGGGTCTCAATATTTGTTTGGATAAATGTTTTAAATAGACTATATATGCTTTACTGAATGCAGCATACAAATCAAAAGCAGCATACAAATCGTATGTGTATAATATTTTATGTATGTTGAGCTTTGATAATAATATTTTTAAAATTTTAAACATAATATGCTGTCATTAATTAAAAGAGATAAATAATCATGTAAAAAATAAATTAACGGTTTTAGAATCTAAAATTTATTCAAGAAGAGAGTAACTTTACTTTAAAAATATATATATATATTTTAGAATCTACACCTTTTTTATCACATCAGGCTAACGTAACTTTTTTTAAAAAAATTATATATTTTAGACACGGTGAAGAATTTGAAGACGAATGATAAAAATAATACTTATATATATGACACTGTTTATAAAACATTAAATTATGAATCAAATTGTAAGAATGATAATTAGAATCACATATTATTTTATTATCCACATATGATGGTTATCTTTAGAAAATGGTGAAAAACAAACAAAAATCTCACGAAAATCATAAAACTACTGAAAAGCATATCTAGACCATATGCCTTCTCTGTGTGTCCGAATTTTCTTTAATTATTTGCGAAATTTTCCATTTTTCATGTCAGGAAAAAGGCAACTTCAATGCCTTTAACGAAATGGTAGTGATTAATACTTGTGGCTTTTTCTAAGAAATAGAAACTGAAATGTATGTACCATAAAATTTAATCAATTGTACACGCTATGGCTGACATCATTCATGTAAACTTGATATTTTTCGAATATATATCATGTGTGTGGCAATCGATAAACATTCGAATATATATATAAGAAAAAATCAAGCATATCAAAATTAGAATAATAAACGTGTAAGAAACAACGAAGTTCATAAGTCTGCATTTTTTACGAACGGTATATGTTCCACTTCAATTTTAAAAAATTGAGACACACATGAGCACCTTCTTTTGATTCTCGTGCTTACATGGACGTACAGTTTTGAAATGCTTAAAATATTTGAATGCGCCATACCACGTAAAAATTTAAAAGCTGCGTTGTACCGTATGATTCGGGCTAGGACACACTTAAGCCAGCACGTGAATTCTCAACAGGCATAAGTCTGTCTTTTACTTCAGTCAAATCTCTCGATCTTTTGCCCAGTACTATCATATCTTGATAACTTCTCCAAATTAAATGGAATTTCACTTGTTCAAAAGATCACTATTATTCAGTATTTACGTTTTGTCAGCTGCTTGTGCTACAAGAACATGTGATTTTCCGGCCATATTCAACTTTGGGGACTCGAACTCGGACACCGGTGGCCTGTCGGCAGCATTTGGCCAGGCGGGGCCGCCCAGTGGAGAGACATACTTCCGCCACCCGGCAGGGCGGTACTGTGATGGCCGTCTGGTAATTGACTTTATGGGTAAGGAAATCATAAGTAACCTGTGTATGTATCTCTTTCGATATGCTTAAATGTTCACGCTTTTCATTATTCTTCGGTGAAACACATGTTTTTCATGACCTAAAGTTGAATGAGCAAATGAACACTTGGTTGAATGAGAAATGTCAGACTTTGATGTGATATTTAAGATGGACCGAATTTATAATCTGGCAGCTGGTTCGATTAGTTCTCCCTTGGTTTATTATCTATATGTGTAGATACATTTAAAAATACACACACATTTGCTACTGCAATTTGAGTATCGATTCTTGATATTTACAGCTGAGAGCATAGGACTCCCATATCTAAGTGCATTTCTTGATGCTTTGGGTTCCAACTTCAGTCACGGAGCCAACTTTGCCACCGCTGGATCAACCATTAGGCCTCAAAACACCACTCTACATCAAAGTGGTTTCAGCCCGTTTTCTTTAAATGTCCAATACTACCAGTTCAGTGATTTCCAAAGAAGATCACAGATGTTACGTAATCAAGGTGCATAACACCAATATTTGATCAAAGACATGCACCCGCACCCGCACCCGCACCCACATGATGGACTTTGAGTAATATACGTATGTATTGTTGTTGATTGAATCACTTGTAGGAGGGGTTTTTAAGGAATTATTGCCAAAGGCTGAGGATTTTTCGAGGGCGTTGTACACGTTTGATATAGGTCAAAATGATTTAACAGCGGGTTATTTCCTCAACATGACAACAAATGAAGTTAGAGCTTATGTTCCTGATGTATTGGATCAGTTCAAGACCGTTGTTAAGGTAAAGTGGAAAAACATTCTTTATAGTCATTTCTTGATAAGTGAGTTATATTTGTCAGGTCCCTTAGATTTGGGAGTCGGTTGTCTTAGAATTATTCAATGCTTGTATAGCTTGAAATTCGGATGTATATTTTCACGAAGTTCAAATGAGTTATATATAATTTGTTGGAAGCTCTTCCCGTAACCATATATGTCATGACACTATGCAAAGATTGCTCACGAGTTCATAAATTTGTTTGATTAACTAAGTATATCAAATTTAAGGCTGGCTGGTCACATGTTCTATTTTATACATCGGGGCAAGTGGAACTCGAACTTGCTAAAACTATCTTTTCACATTTAACTCGGTGCTGCAGGTCTCATCACAGAAAGTACTATAAGATGTATAGCTTGAAGTTAATTAATTTGATTACTACAATTGATGGTAATTTAATTTGTTTGTTTTGTGAAGTACATACATGATCATGGAGGCAGATCATTCTGGATACACAACACAGGACCAGTCGGCTGTCTACCCTACGTGATGGATCGAATGCTAATCACAGCAGGACAAATTGACAAGGTAGGATGTGCTGCACCTTTCAACGACGTAGCACAATATTTTAACCTCAAGTTAAAGGAAGCAGTAGTTCAGCTGAGAAAGGACCTTCCGTCAGCTGTCTTGACCTATGTCGATGTCTACTCGGTGAAGTATGATCTCATTAGCCATGCCAAAAAATATGGTATGTATATGTGTAGTACTACTGGCTTTGGCTAGCTGTCCAGTCTTGATCATCCTGTTTTTAAAGTAACTTTTCATTTTGTGATATTTTGACCTTTTTCCATCTGCGAAAATGTAGGATTTGTGCATCCATTGCAAGCTTGTTGTGGGCATGGAGGCAAATACAACTACAACAAGAACCATGGTTGTGGTAGCAAAGTGACAGTGCATGGAAAAGAAATAATGTTGGGAAAATCATGCAAGGATCCATCGGTTGCCATAAATTGGGATGGTGTGCATTATACCGAGGCTGCTAACAAATGGGTATTCGATCGAATCGTGAACGGTGGGTATTCGGATCCTCCAGTTCCTTTGAGAATGGCATGTCACATTAAGAGTGCGGTTCATGAATGAACTAATGGCAAATCAAATAACTTAATGTAACAACTCGTGTACTCGATGTATTCATGCAGCAGAAAGAGAAGTAGTAACACTTATGGATTGATATGAATTAAATGACACTGTTTATTACATGTATACATATATTAATAGGAAAAAAAGAAATACATGTATACATATATTAATAGGAAAAAAAGAAAATCGAAAACTAATATTGACAACCCCACTTCCAAGCGAATAGTAAAGAACTTCGAACTCCATCACTAAAGAGTACACACATGGAAACATTTGATCAGTACCTTATTACCAACCAAAAAAAAAACTCTTTTCTCCACATATCCAAACGATGATAAATTTTTAAAAACTTAATATCTTAGATTGAATAAAATTCAACGATATCATTTTTGACGAAAGGTTACTCAAATTTCTTAAATAAAATAAATTTGATTTATACTTGCGGATCGTATTATTATTATTATTATTATTATTATTATTATTATTAAACAAACAAGCGGGTTTCGCTAAATTGGACATATAATAAATTAATTAATCGATCAACTTAAAAATATTAAATCAATATGTTATGCGGGAAATAAATTATATTCTTCGCTCTTTTTATTTACAAAACAATAATTTAAGGAAATTCGTCTGCCAGTTTTTCTGATTTCTCTTACCTTTTTCTTCTCTGCACTCTCTCCGTTCTTGCATTGAAAGAGCTGTTTCGCTTTCTTTGTCGAGCTTCTCCGACCTGTCAGCAGTATCCTCGAGATCATTTCTGTGTTTTTGCTTTCCTATTCAGGTGAATTTGCGCAAATGCTTCGTTATTCATCTCATGTACAAGGTAATTGTATCGTGTCTATGCGGATAATGTCCAAGTGGATTTCTTTATGAAAAATATAGGCGCTTCCTTGATTGTCTCATTGATGTTATCGAAGTCTTGTTTTGTTGTATCTTTAAATTTAAGCAAAGCCCAGTTTTTGTTTTAAAAATATTAGATTTCTTCAACGAGCATAAGCTGTTACTTCCGGGCATCTCAAAGTTGTGATCTTTGTATAAAAGTCAACCATTGAGAATATCAAAGGGTGGCATGTGCTTCGTTGCTTGCTTAAAAATGGTTCGTGCAGCTAATTGTGGAGCAATAGGCATGTGCGGTGATCATTTTTGGCTCCTAAAGATTTGCTCTTTAAAGGGGGCCTCTTGTATCAGAATCATCAGTATGGGCTGTTTAGTTCATACTTATGACTCTCCCTATATTTGTGATTTCTATATTCTTCTCAGTTGTTTTTTTTTTTGGTTTCTGTGAAAGGTTTAGTTGATATAGGCATATCTGCACTTTCTTTGTGCAGAGTGTCTGCTTGAAGCTTAATTGGCCAATGTAAAGCAGCCTCTAACCTATAAATATGGAATCTGATATGATGTATAGAAAGGGGAATATTGCACGTAGGTATGTATCATTTGGTTACGGTAGGCAAATGGGAAACGCCTTCCATTTTGTATGTGAGGCGAATGTTACATGGCTTTTGATTCTCGTTCTTTCAGCACTCTTGTCAACAAACCGAACGAAACTATGAGGATTTTCATCACAGTCAGTGTTGGTATCATGTTTGGCTTCTTCATAGGAGTGTCCTTTCCATCACTTCCCTTAACAAAGGTACGGAAAGAGTTCATGTCTCTGCAAAATGACTGGTTGAATTTACTGCCCTGTGCTAATCTACGCTTTCTATTTTGTGCGAATACTAACTCTATTTTGTTATTTGGCAGCTAAATATCACCTCTGTTATTCTTCATGATTTTACAATAACAGGGAACGGAAGTATGGCTAACTCTACCCAAGCAAGTAATAATTCTCAGCATATGCCGACGAATGTTGGGAACAACTCTAGTGAAAATCAAACCACAAAGGATTCATCAAAGGTATAATTTTTTTGTTGCGAACACTATACATTTATATTATGTATAATTCAAATTATTGTAAACTTTTATATCTATCTATTTGGTTCGTGTAATTGAAGATAACTTGTGGCAGAGATATTAGTGTTTACCAAGACACAAAAAAGTGTCATTTTTAATGTCCGAAAAAGCCCCACTTTGACAGCCAAAAACAAAAATTCGGCTTGGTGAATGTTTCTACCAGAATGCCTGCATCTTTGCTATCGAACTAGTAAATAACACTTTAAAAAGTTTTCTGGTAGCATCGTTTTATAAAATTATTGTGTTTTAGATTTGGGTCCCATCAAATCCAAAAGGAGCAGAAAGATTGCCTCCAGCCATAGTTGCATCTGAGTCAGATTTCTATCTCCGGAGATTGTGGGGATTACCCAGTGAGGTGAGCATTTTACTAATATCATAGTCCCTATATCATGCTTCTCTGTTTTGGTTTCTTGTTAATAGTATCTCCATTTGAATTGAGGAACCGATTCACCGTCGAGATTTTGAATGATGTTGCTTATGTAGATAGCAGCCCTCGATATGAATAGGAACTTTCAATGTTATCAGATAAGAATGGAATCGTTAGCATAGAGGGGAGAAATAATTGATACAGAAAGTAGAGAAGATGTATGCTATGGTGAGATTAGTGACACAAAAAGCTGATGTTCAGCAATGAATGGTGCTCCAAAAAAAAAAAGTCACCTTATTCTCCGTAGAGAGAGTATTCTAACTGAAATTTACCATTATTTTTGTCTAGTGTACAATGGATAAAGAAATGCTTTGCTTAGATTACTTACTCTGGAGCCAGTTGGATGCTCTTGAAAATCGAATGTACGGATTCGTTGGTTCAAATAACTTGAATTTGATTTCTTTATTGTATCACTGGTTAGGACTTGGCCATTGAACCAAAATATCTGGTCACCTTTACGGTTGGTTACAATCAAAAGAATAACATTGATGCAGCAGTGAAAAAGGTCAGTGACCTTCCAATTTTTCTATACAGCCCTTAAACTACGTTTTAATCTCACTATGTCACTACAGTTTTCAGAGAATTTTACCGTTCTTTTATTTCATTATGACGGACAAACAAGTGAATGGGATGAGTTTGAGTGGTCCAAGCTAGCTATTCATGTGAGTGCCACAAAACAGACAAAATGGTAATATTATTGTCTCGAATCAATTCTGAAACTTGTAAATAAATTGTGCTGGGGAATAATTATTGATGTTGAAATTTATCCATGAATTTCATAAAAAGGTGGTATGCTAAAAGGTTTCTACATCCAGACATTGTTGCCGCATATGACTACATTTTTATTTGGGATGAAGATCTCGGGGTTGAACATTTTGACGCAGAAGAGTGAGTGTACAGAACATATTCTTTTGTGATGCGAGTCTGGCCAGCTTACTCACACTCTATTTCTTCTGTGTTCTGCGAATTCCAGATATATTAAACTTGTGAGGAAGCATGGTTTAGAAATTTCACAGCCGGGTTTGGAGCCAACTAGGATAACGACTTGGGAAATGACAAAACGGCAAAGTGATCGTGAAGTTCACAAGTAAGAAAAAATTCATGCGGTCACTATGTTAAGGCCACATTTTCTTCCATTTTTTTATGTGAATTCTAAAACTATCTTTCTTATGCTTTCTTTTGAACACAGGGAAGTAAAGGAGAAGCCAGGCTGGTGTTCTAACCAGCAGTTGCCCCCCTGTGCAGCGTAAGAATCCCAACGCCACATATTTTTATCAGATTGTATTTCTTTTTAGCATACGGGTGTCATTTTTGTTTTGCACTCTAACACAGGTTTGTAGAAATCATGGCTCCTGTCTTTTCTCGGGAGGCGTGGCGCTGTGCATGGCATTTGATTCAGGTGATCGTCGTTATTGTTTTGTCATCATTACTTTTTCGTGAATCCTCGAGTCACTTCATTTTCCCCTTGGTCTTTGCATTTACTTCCCTCCATATGCTTATTGTAGAATGACTTGGTCCACGGATGGGGTCTCGACTTCGCCCTCCAAAAATGTGTTGAGGTTGGTCTTGTATCTGTCTGTCAATACGGCTCTACCATTTCAATGGGCTTATTTTTTGGTCTAATATTTTTTGGCATCTGACTATTAATATGCTTTTATCGTAGCCTGCTCACGAAAAAATCGGAGTTGTTGATGCCCAATGGATTGTTCACAACTCTGTTCCTTCATTAGGAGACCAGGTAACAAACCTTGAGCTCTAAGCTTTAAAAAACATTATAATATTATAACTTCCTCACGATCGTAAATGTGACTCAACTTAATCTGGTCTCATTTTATGACAGGGGATGGCAGAGAATGGAAAAGCTCCATGGCAAGGGGTATGCATTCATACTAGTTTAACTATTATTGACATGTCAACCAGAACATGCCTTACTTTGACAACTGATAAATATGTTCATAACTCTACATTTTGCTCACGAAATCTTGATCGTGATCCTTTATTGTCATATTAGCTCAAATTTGTATGTATATGTTTTGTCCGAGAATCCAATTTGGTTTTTGTTTTATTTGTTCTAGGTGAGATTGAGGTGTACAAGGGAGTGGGGGATGTTCAAAAATCGGTTGGAAAACGCAGAAAAAGCTTATCACAATTCCATTGGCATTGATCCTTCAAATTTTACAAGTTACAGATAGACAGATGGATATATATACACACAGATAGCATCAGATGATCGACATAATTGCAGGCAAACAACTCCATTATCTTTTCACAGGATAATATTGGTGTATCTTTATAGGTTCATATCATAATTTATGCTTCAATCTGGACCCCGGTACATGTATATGTATGGCAAATAATGTTCTACTTGCATTAATTTTTTCGGAAAACCATATGAAAGTTGTTTCTGGATTGTTTGTAAATATAAACAAAAACAAATGGGTGTGTGCAAAGATGGTTAAATTAATTGGTAGAATGACAAAAAAAATGTTAAAATAAATAAGGATTAACCAAATGCGCCTTTAGTGAACAGAGTCAATCGGACGAATCAAGTAATAGATTGAATAATCGAATTCTGGTACGGACGAGATAGTTAAACACGATGTGCGAAAAGAGTAATGAATATATTAGTTCCAATAAAAAATTTATGTACATGAGACGTATTGAGCACCATTTTACTACTTGTTCCTGCCATGACCAACTATTAACTAAACACACGGATATGATCCATCCTCATGAATACCAGCCCTTAAAAAAACTATATGTAAGACTCGATCTAACAATCCAAGAATGTGCACTAATTCTGCTAAACCAATGCTATAAATGCTGGACGTGTAGCATAGTTATAAAAGCAACATACCCAAGTCCTTGATCGCCGGAAAACCTTCAACAGAAGCCAAATCTCAAATTAAACTTTCACCAAACGGATATGTACTTCATCTACTCTGTTCACACGCTCAATCTAACACAGTTTCCTGGTAAAAGAAATTTATACCGTTCAGCATTCTCCAACAGATATGCAGGGAGATGAACAGCCGAGTATGAATGAGGAACAGGTCCCATTTTCCCAATGATTTCTCTGAAAGTGTACTCTTCCGGTAGCATATCGAACAAATCAGCTCCTTTGCATATCACTCTCTGGATTCCTGAAGGATTCAAAAAATGAGAAAATCTCACCCTATCAACATGACTGTAAGCTTTCATCTTGAAAATGAATTCACGAATGTGTCTAAAGCAAAAGCTACAATGCCACCCTGCATCAGCCAAGATTTCGTCAGACTGCCGATAGTGCGCATATTTTGTCTTCCCTGATTGATAAATGTGCACTGAGGCTCTCCAGCTATTATTATCGACAAGAAACTCAAATGAATATAAATAGTTCTTCAAACGAAGATGTAGAATCGGAGGTATGCCATCACACCATCTTAAAAGATTAATCGTGTGTCTGCTTGGTATCTCATCAACATCAGACATTATCAACAAGTCATCATCCTGAATACCAGCTTGTTTAAGAAGATAATCAAGTGCAAGTCTCTGATATGCTTCCTCGACAAATGGGTTTTCACCTTTTTTAAATCTCCCTGGAACTAGTCCATAGTTTAATCTCGGCTCAAGAAATTTGAATTGGTCACGGACAGAAGAAAAGACACAAGGCTTGGGCAGCCCAGTGAACGTAGAATTCGACTCGAGCAACACAAATTCGGTGACATAAGGGTACAACTCTTGCCAGCGTATCTTGAGGATGTCAACCTCATTGCTAAACAAGACAGCATCATAAACACGCCTAGGATATTCACGTATTTCCCAACCATGAAGTTTGCAGAGATTCTCCATAGATACATTCTCGTGATAGTAGTGAGGTGTTTCATGGAAGGGCTTAGGAGGAGATTCCCATAAAGGACGTAAAAAATACGTGATTTTCTGGCCGTGAACGTATATAACCAAGACACAAGCCGGTACCAACAAGAATAGAAAGAACAAGGCTTTGATACCAAGCACTGGCAAATTACATCTGAGTCTTGACATGATCAAGCTTCGCCCTGAGTCCTGCGAATAAAAAGCACCACAAAAAATTGAAATTTTTCTCCACTGTGAAATAACGTTAATAAAGACCACGCAACACATTGAATGGTAGAATAAAAGGATAATGCATGCCTACGAAGTACGAACTGGTTTCTTTGAAGTTTTAAACTTCACACAATAAATCATAAAATTTATCAATGGAAAACAAGATTACATTTAGCAAAACTAATCAAAAGCAAAATTAGCACAAAATCCCAAATTTTGCCTACATATTAAACTAGTAAGAAAAACAGAGGATCTTGAAACTTGGTGCTCAGGTTTCTGACTCCATAGACACCCAAAAAGGGACTTTCGATCTGCATTAGTACATAGTAACACTAACCTCTCCTTCCAAAACTTCAGCAAAGACAACCTGATCACAAATTTAAGATTTCTACGATCTTTCACCCATCGTTCTCACCCCAAGAGCAAAAAACCACACGCACAGCAAAACATAGAATATTTAGACATTAATGATCAAGAATCAAACTTTATCCACAACCAAATTTTGATTACTATATAACGAATCCAAATCGAAGAAAAAGAAAGAGAAAGAAAAACCTGACCTGATCACAGGCTTTACCGCATAAATCATCAGACTTCTTGGAACAATAATAAGACCCCCCTTCAGCCATCAAATATACCTTTTTCCCAAAAATCTTGACACACGGCACCAATATCGGTGACCAGCACCTTCTCAATATCTTAAAACTACCCCCACCCCCTCTCTTAATTTAAAGATAAAAAAAGAAACGTTGAAGTTAAATTAAACCCAGTTGGGGTCGCTGCACACGGCAAATTTGAACCACCTGGGTAAAAAGCAGCTACAAATCGCCAAAAGAATTATTTCCAAACTCTAAATTTATTCACAACCCCGAAAAAATTCTTGAAATCACAAAAATAAATAAATGGGAATGAAGAATTGACAATAACAGTCGAGAATACCAAAGATAAAGAATGTAATTTAATAATCATAAATAAACAAGAAGAAAGATACGGCGCCTCTCTTGTGCTGAACGGGTGGCAGTTCTAGGCCAAGTTATATCCTTTGCAGGCTGGGAATATTTGGGCCTATCAACCCCTAAATTTACTCTATTTTTCTCAAAAATATATTCGTAAACAAATAAATAATGTAGAAGTAAGCACAAATAATAATTAGCATACCAAGTACACAGGCCATGTGCACAAAACATTTAATTTTTTTTAAAAAAAATTAAATATTTAATTGAATATATCATATCTTAATTCAAGAAAATAATTATTTATGAAAATACAAAAATAATAAAATATCAAGTTAGTTATTGCAAAGATTATTTTGAAAAAAATAATAATTCTTAAATAAATATTTATTAATATATGTCCATTTGTGTTTTGTCTATTATTTATATTATATTATATTATATTATACTATACTATTATAAATATATGAGTTTGAATTGTGAATTTACATTTATGTCCTTATGATCATTAAATAAATATTTATTAATATATGTCCATTTGTTTTTTGTCTATTACTATTATAAATATATGAGTTTGAATTGTGAATTTACATGTATGTCCTTATAATCATTAAATAATATTTATTAATATATGTCCATTTGTTTTTTGTTTCTCATATATTAATTCATTAATGGAATCTAAAATTAAAGAAAAATAACATATCATTAAATTCATTAATATATGTCTTTTTGTTTTCTTGTTTTTTATATATTAATTTATTAATAGAATCTAAAAAAATAAAATTTAACCATCATTTTTAAAGTATAACATTCACTTTTTGGGGTGAAATTTACATTCAAATAGAAAAATAATAAAATTTCCATTTCATTTTTAAAAAATATATGAGACATATGAGTTTGAATTGTGAATTTACATATATGTCCTTATGATCATTAAATAATATTTGTTAATATATGTCCATTTGTTTTTTTTTGTTTCTCATATATTAATTTCATTAATGGAATCTAAAATTAAAAAAAATAACATATCATTAAATTCATTAATATATGTCATTTTGTTTTATTGTTTTTTATATATTAATTTATTAATGGAATCTAAAGAAAAATAAAATTTAACCATCATTTTTAAAATTTTACTTTCACTTTTTGGAGTGAAATTTACATTCAAATTGAAAAATAATAAAATTTTCATATATGAGTTTGAATTGTGAATTTACACTTTTTGGGGTGATATTTACATTCAAATAGAAAAATAATAAAATTTTCATTTCATTTTTAAAAAATATATGAGACATATGAGTTTGAATTGTGAATTTACATATATGTCTTTATGATCATTAAATAATATTTTTTAATATATGTCCATTTGTTTTTTTTGTTTCTCATATATTAATTCATTAATGGAATCTAAAATTAAAGAAAAATAACATATCATTAAATTCATTAATATATATCCTTTTGTTTTCTTGTTTTTTATATATTAATTCATTAATGGAATCTAAAGAAAAATAAAATTTAACCATCATTTTTAAAATTTAACTTTCACTTTTTGGAGTGAAATTTACATTCAAATTGAAAATTAATAAAATTTCTATATATGAGTTTGATTTGTGAATTTACATGTATGTTCTTATGATCATTAAATAATATTTATTAATATATGTCCATTTGTTTTTTTTTGTTTCTCATATATTAATTCATTAATCTATTATCTATCTATTATTTATTATTATTCTATTATAAATATATGAGTTTGAATTATGAATTTACATGTATGTCCTTATGATCATTAAATAATATTTATTAATATATGTCCATTTGTTTTTTTGTTTTTCATATATTAATTCATTAATGGAATCTAAAATTAAAGAAAAATAACATATCATTAAATTCATTAATATATGTCTCTTTGTTTTCTTGTTTTTCATATATTAATTCATTAATGGAATCTGAAGGAAAATAAAATTTAACCATCATTTTTAAAATTTAACATTCACTTTTTGGAGTGAAATTTACATTCAAATTGAAAAATAATAAAATTTACATTTCATTTTTAAAAATATATGAGTTTGAATTGAATTGTTAATTTACATGTATGCCCTTATGATCATTAAATAATGTTCATTATTATATGTCTCTTTGTTTTTTTCCATATATTAATTCATTAATTGCATATATTAATGCATTAATGGAATCTATATCTAACACGGGTTGATTTTTTCATTAATTAATTTAAAATAAATCAAATGAAGATGAAATTTACACTCTTATTCAAAATTTTATGATTATCTAATTTTTGAGTAGGTCTTCTGTGAGACGGTTTCATGGATATATATCTATTACACAGGTCGATCCAGTCATTTATGGAATGAAAAACAATGTTTTTTCATGGTTCGGGTCGGATAAGAGACATGTTTCAAAAAATTGACTCGTGAAACACAATCATAAGAGTTTATGTGCCAATTTTATTTTTAATTTAATTAAATCAACATTCATGAATAATTTAAATAATAAAAATAATTAATAAATATCTCTTTGTTTGTTTGTTTTTTCCATATTTTAATTAATATATTCTAAAATAAATTGAAAAAAAATGAAATATAGTATATTTTTTGAAATGAAATTTACATTCTATTTTTAAAAATTTTAAAATAGTAATAATATTAATAATAAATAAATGTTTTTTTTCATCTATTACTTTGTGAGACGATCTCATGGGTCATATTTCATGAGACGAATCTATTATTTGAGTCAACCATGAAAAATATTATTTTTTATTCTAAGAGTATTAATTTTTATTGTGAATATCGGTAGGGTTGACCCGTCTCACAGATAAATATTTGTGAGACCGTCTCACAAGAGACATACTACTATTAATGACTTGTAAAATAAATTGAAGAAAAATAAAATTTAACCACAATTTTTTGGAATGAAATTTAAATTTAGCCTTTATTTTTTTGAAATGAAATTTACATTGCATTTAAAAAAAAACTATATCTATAATGGAATTTATAATAATAATAATAATAATAAACACATGTTTTATTGTTAGTTTTTCCCAATTAATATATGAAAACGAACAGAAAAAAGGCATGCGTTTATTAATATTATTTAACGAAATAAGGACATATATGTAAATTCACACAATTATATTAGATTTTTCAAATTTATTAGTCGTGTATTATTTACGTTATTAATAGATGTTAATTTACTCAATTTAAAAATAAAAATTAGCCCAAAAACTCTTATGAGACTGTTTCACGGGTCAGCAGCTTGACGCACGAGAACTTCCCAGGAGTTCACCCATAACGCATGCTTAACCCAACAAAATTGAATGATAGTAAAAGATTAATCTTTTAGTTCAAACATTTCTCGATCTTTATGTTAAAAGTTATTTGTTAACCAAAACACGACTTTTATTTCTTACAATTGTGATCTACCGTGCAAAGCTCTACACTAAGGTAATGATGAACATAATGAGGATTGCACTGACGCGAGTGTTAATAGGCCAAACAGTAAAACCCTATGTGTGACAAACATAAATAATTGTTTGATACCATAAGAGAACAATTAAAAAAAAAAAAGCAAAATGAGTTTAAACTGATTTTATGTGTAATAATTACTCTTATATACATCAAAGTGGTATAAAAATGAGGAATAAGAATGATTTCAAATCATTTTAGGTGAAACAAATTGCTCTTAAATTTATGGTTACTTAAAATGGTTTATAAAATTCTTAAAATTTTCTTATGTTTTTTTAAATATTTTTTTTTCGAAAAATAAAAGTTTTTTAAAAGATTACAATTATATTCAGGTTTTATGTCCCGTCAAATTTTCACCAATAAATACTTGTGGAACTTGTAGCTACTTTTTAAGGACATGATTTATGTATATAATTTTATGACTTCAAAATATATTATGAAAACTTTAGAAATTATGGTTGTCGTAAAATTTTTTTTTTGATAAACTTGTTTGTTTTTTTTTTTACTTTGAATACTCATAGTCTAATTATTATTTTTTTTACAAATTTAAGGTTGTGATATTAAAATAGGTGTCACAGTGATGTTCAAAATATATTTCTGATTATGAATCACAGTAATAAATATTTTTATGTTAAGACAGAATATTACAACAATAAATACTTATATATATATAACCTAAAACAATTAAATTATATTAGTATCCAAGAACTCAGACAAAAATAAAATTTGAACTTTATCTAGGTATCTTAGATTGAATTTATTGTTGAAAAACGTGCAACGCACGTGCACATCTTCTAGTGTGTATATATATATATATATACATTAATTAGTTTTGTAGTACAATTTTAATTAATGGAGGCAAATCATTTTAATTGGTAGGCTCATCCTTCACAATTACTATTCATGAAAATGAGTAAATTTGAATTTCACGTTAAATAATTTGAAATTCATACGTGCAAACAACAGCAAGTACTTACGATGATTAACTAAACCATTCATCAATTACACTAATACAGAGAACTAATGGAGCACAATCTTAATTTTCTTGGCTAAATCTAAAGAACAAAGTGGCCTATTACCTTAAGAAAAACCACCAATATTTTCCTTAATTCTTCTGATTAATAAAGATATATATAAGGTGTTTTATTCTATGACCAACAGACGAACTCAACCGATATTCTGCATTTCACCTGCAAACAAATTGAAAGCTTCTTGATACTGAAAAACGTCTCCGGCTCCCATTATTCCATACGATGAAAAATCATTGCATGAGGAAGACGTAGAGTTCGATTTAAAGCTCTCAAACTGTGGAAAATTATCAATCTCGGAAGCCTTGGAATCTTTTGCTACCTGCTCCTGTTTCATCGAAACTTGGAGCAGCACTGGCGGAGGAGGATGGATTGAATTGCACATATTGTGCGGTTGCTCAGTCTTCACCACAGTCTTAGGTTTTGGGAAAAATCCATTTAAAACTTCGTGTAGCAAACCTGTATCGGACCTCTCCATAGGAAAATATTCCATGCAATTATTAGTTTCATGATCATTACTTGTTATCATCTCAGAGCTGATATTTTCTTGATTTTCCAATTTTTCTAAATTTGGAGAAATATTATTTAGGATGGTTACGGTAGGGTTTTCACTATTAGCGTGAGTGATCGTAACGCGTGACAGATTCATTGAAGAAGAAGACCCCATGAAAGCACTTTGAGCTGAGGAGAAAGAGTTGCTCAGAAAATTCGAAGGCATTTGTTCTTGCAGTGGAAAGTCGAAACAAGAAGAATTGGTGTAGTTGGTATTCAAGGGGTTAAAGTATAAACTGTGCCGAAGCGTGTTAAGTGAATTACTGTGATCATCACTTCTACACGAGGGATATCCACTGAAATAAACATTAGGGTTTCCATAAGAAGTCGATGTAATAAATGGACAAGAACCAAAGATGGAGGGTTGAGATGTAATTTTCGCAAGATTTTCTGCATCAGCTGGATACGTAGGGTGAGCAAAATTTGTTCTCGCCTTAACACCACGCATGGCACGGGCAGCAGAGTCATAAGCACAGGCCGCAGCCTCCGCCGTGTCGAAAGTTCCAAGCCACCGCCTCTCTTTGGTCTGAGGGTCTCTTATTTCAGCAGCATAACGGCCCCATGGCCTCCGGCGGACACCTCGGTACCTTGCTGTGCCACCGGTTGAGATGGCAGCGCTGTCTTTTTGGGACCTCTTGTTGGTAGTGCAACGCTTTGGGACAGCGGAGGTGGGTGGCAGATCTGTTTCAAAGTTTGTGTTGAGAAGCATTCTCAAGGATTCTTCCATTAGTTCTTGATTTTGTAAGTGTATAAATCAGCAAAGAATTGGTCAGAGTATAAGGTTGAAATTGCCGCGAAGTTTCAGTTTTTGTGTGGTTAAGGGTGAGGAAGAATATTGTTGTATTTATAATGAGATCACATTACAGTCAGGAAAAGAGGATTTTCATTTATTCGTAACTCAATTAAGCTAGGGAGCTAGGGTCGACACACGCATGCAATTAATTAATACACATCGATCTCGATCGTAAGCAAAAATGAATATTCGAAGGTATTAATTAATAAAAAAAAATTCGATATGAAGGACTCAAATGTTTTGTTCATGCTAATGCTATTCACCACGTAAATAGTATCATTATACACCTAGCACAAATCATGGTCAGTACACGTGTGTTATGTGTTGAATGGATGAAACCAGAATTTACTAATTAAGGTGGGCTCAAATGTCTCTCTCATTAATTGAATTTAAATTAAATGGCTTTAAAATTTTGTATTTAACTAGTCTAAACATACAAATTTCTATTTAGTTTAACGAAATTAAATTTATAAATAACAAAAATTTATATTTAGTTCACGTTTTTTTATTTTAACATTCGATCCTTAGTATGAAACAATAATTGCTATAATTGGAGAAAGGGATGAGTGGTCTGTAATTACAAATTCTTATTGGAAAATAATGTAAGATTCATAATTTCTCGCATTGATTATTGTGAATAGAAAAAGCTGGTAGTTATGAATTATGATGAGACAAAAAAGTGATTTCATTAAAAGCACAGAATAAATGATGCATAACACGTAGGGGAACAAAAATAAAGTTGGACTAGATTCTAACGACAAGAGCAAGATACTGTCAGATTATTCAAAATCAATGCAAAAGTGAAAAGCTAGCCTTCTTTAATAGAATTAATTTTCTAACCGATACCAAATATTGTATATAGTTGTTTTCTTGATATATATTGATAAAACATTTTTTTTATTGACAAATTTAATATTTCAAAGAATTGAAAATTCACGACTCTTAAGTAAAATTCTATTATATTTTTATTATATACTTATCTTGAATATAATTACGTATTATGTTTATATATGTGCATGTACTGCCAATAAAATTTAACCATCCTGAGTAGAAGGTATGATCTGTACATACTTATAATATTAACAGAGTATATTATTACCAATCACTAATAAAATCACGTGATCATGACAAGTTGTGTGATCGATGGAGGTACACTTTACGTACATATAATCTATAATAATATTTTATTCAAGTAGCCCGGCAACTCTGAAATGTTGGCATGCGATATTTGCAGGTTTAATTTCCCCTGAAGAATTTGTCTCCAAATACAGCAAAAATCTTTAATTCACGGTAAATTATATAACTCCATCATATATATATATATATATTAAAGCCTGTCAACAAAACCAACCAGCTATAATATATAATGGTCCATGTCCTTTTAATTTTCTCAGTTTTGTCTCTTCATTATCAATCATGGATTTAATTTCTAGTGCTCCTCTCTGGGGCTTTTTTTAAAAATAATATAAATTAAAAAACTATTTATTAAAATATTGCAAAAGTAGAATTGTTATCAAAAATATAGCAATCCGGGAAAGATTCTTCCGGATTCTAATTTTTTTTAATAAAAAAAAGGTAACGGATTCAAATGAATCCGTGACTCTCTGTCACGGATTCTGCTCGCACATTTCGTCTTATTTTTTCGCAAATTTCCTCCTATTCATTTGCCCAAAATTCTTAAAGGTTGTCACATATTCTTGTTTTCGGTTGTGTTTTCCGACTACACCACGTTGGTTTATCGAGCATCAGTAATTTTGAAGTATTTGACATGTATTAATTTATTTTTATTATTATTGAAATAATTTTGTTTTATAATGTTATTTTTTGATAAGAATGTTTAACATTGTTAGGTGATAATATTGTTCGTTGATTTTGTCATCTATTTCATTTGAACGACTCTTAAAAAGTAACGTTATTATTTTTGTTGATAATATTGAAATTATTTTCGTATTTAGTGTTGTTATTATTATGAGAACAATAAAAAATTTTATTTAGAAAGTTGTTAGTTGTACGAGATAAATTAACATTTTTTGAGAAATAATTAATTATGAANAAAAAAATTAAAAAATGGGGTAAATGAATCCGTGACTCTCTGTCACGGATTCAGATTTATTTCCGATTGTGTTTTTTTTTCCGACTACGCTGCGTTGGTTTATCGAACATCAGTAATTTTGAAGTATTTAACATGTATCAATTTTATTTTTATTATTATTGAAATAATTTTGTTTTATAATAAGATTGTTTAACATTGTTAGATGATAATATTGTTCGTTGATTTTATCATCAATTTCATTCGAACGACTCTTAAAAGATAGCATTATTATTTTTGTTGGTAATATTACAATTATTTTTGTGTTTAGTGTTGGTATTATTATGAGATCAATAAAAATTTTTATTTAGAGAGTTGTTAGTTGTACGAGATAAATTAGCATTTTTTGAGAAATAATTAATTATGAATCATTATTTTGTTTGCAATATGAGATACATCGTATAGTTTTAAAATTTGTTTTTTTTTTGAATAACTATAATAATATTTGAGTTAGATTAAATTTGGATTAACTAATATCAATGTATGGTTCAACCACCCATGATTTTCATTCTTACACGATTAGTAAATGAATTATTTGTTATGTTGTAGTACACCAAATCATAAAATATACTTGCTTAAATTTTCGTTAAATGGTGGGATGTTAAAAAAAAAAAGTTCCCAAAAAATAAGAAAATTGGGATATATTAAAAAATATAAGAATTAGTCATTTCAATATNTTTTAAAATTAGTACTGTTTGCTAAATATTTCACAATACAACATTCTATAATTAAAAATATGTCTCTCTTCAATTTGTAAGATTTTTTTAAATATAAAAAATATATATAAATTGTTTAAAGCAAAAAAAAATTTCCCAAAAAAGTAAGAAAATTGGGATATATTAAAAAATATAAGA